>NC_037672.1:17414294-17709279 GCF_003255815.1 Theropithecus gelada | reverse complement strand
CCCCCCGATTTTTTTAAAATTTTTTTTTTTTTTTTTTTTTTTTTTTTTTTTTTTTTTGAGACGGAGTCTCGCTTTGCCGCCCAGGCTGGAGTGCAGTGGCCGGATCTCAGCTCACTGCAAGCTCCGCCTCCCGGGTTCACCCCATTCTCCTGCCTCAGCCTCCCAAGTAGCTGGGACTACAGGCGCCCGCCACCTCGCCCGGCTAGTTTTCTGTATTTTTTAGTAGAGACGGGGTTTCACCGTGTCGGCCAGGATGGTCTCGATCTCCTGACCTCGTGATCCGCCCGTCTCGGTCTCCCAAAGTGCTGGGATTACAGGCTTGAGCCACCGCGCCCGGCAACATTCTGGTAGTCTTATACTGCATTAATGGAAGTACAAAAATTGAAAACATTAGAAGTGACAATCTTGCTACGTGACTCTTAAAACCCGTCTTTCCTCCATTCAGAGCACAACCATTGATATATCGATTTACATGTATTTATGTACACACACATATATATTAAAAATTTAAAGTCTTTTTTTTTTTTTTTTTTTTTTTGAGACGGAGTCTCGCTCTGCCGCCCAGGCTGGAGTGCAGTGGCGCGATCTCGGCTCACTGCAAGCTCCGCCTCCCGGGTTCACGCCATTCTCCCGCCTCAGCCTCCGAGTAGCTGGGACTACAGGCGCCCGCCACCTCGCCCGGCTAGTTTTTTGTATTTTTAGTAGAGACGGGGTTTCACCATGTTAGCCAGGATGGTCTCGATATCCTGACCTCGTGATCCACCCGCCTCGGCCTCCCAAAGTGCTGGGATTACAGGCTTGAGCCACCGCGCCCGGCCTAAAAATTTAAAGTCTTATTCTATTTGGTGTTAACTATTAACTTTAAGTATTTTTAAAACCTTGTGAAATTGTATGTATTTCAAAAGTAAACACACAAGAAAATACCTGATCATTAAAAATTAAATTAGTACATAAGATTTTACGTAAATTACATTAAATGGAGTAAAACTTAAAATGTGAAGTATTCATAGGACAATAACCAGGAGTTTAAAGAGAAGAGAAATAATATCAAAAAGGAACTAGAAAGGAATTGGTGATGTTTCCCAATACTGAATAAATTTTAGTTTGAAAGTGGTATGTATTTTTTTAAGAGTTAGAAGTCAGAGGCTTACCTGGTAGTAAAGTGTTCTCTCTGGAAATGGTGACTTCCTCATCACTGCAGTTTCAAGCTTAAAATATATTGACATTCCCTAAGAATGATGTAGACATAATGCAAGCTTACAGGTGAGAATCTGAAAAAGGAGAATAACACCAGCACATAAATAATCCATAAGCTGCATTTTATCTTATTCATCTGGACAATAGACAATAAAATGGAAATGATTGTACTCTGTTCTCTCAATTTCCTTGGCCATAGTGAGCTCAGTATGCTCCTAGAGGGAAACATTGTATTCTCCAGTGGGAAAGGTAAAGCTACTTGAAGGGCTCTTATGGGTCAAAAATGGCCTTGCAAGAGGTGTGAATTTGTTTTTGATCTGTACGATAGTAAGAGGTAGGAGAGAGAGGTTTAAGAGGAGGCTCTAGGGTCAAATGAATCAAAGAAAATGGGATGCTTGCCCCACTGCTCTGTGAGTAGCATCATGACTGGCATATGTGTGAGCTTCATTATCAAATCAGAGCCCCATACCATCTCAATAACCCCCTCTTCTATTCCATTCTTTTCAGACTAGAGCCCATGTTGAAAGCAAAGTGCTTTAATAGACTGAAAACAGCAAGAGAAGTTAAACGGGTCACTCTTCTGTGAGAATGCGAGCTATGAAAAACATACAAGATGGCATATGTTCTGGGAGAATCCCTTAGATTGCCTTGAAGCCATATGGAGAACCAAAACTCATAGTCACACAATTTAAAAACTTGCATTTATCAGATCACCACCTGCCTTGAGGCTCTGTCTGAGTCTACTGCTTTCCTACTTCTGCCAGCATAAGTTTATGTTACACAATCTAATGAATGTCTTTCCTATTCATGTCCTGTTTGGGCACAGGTTGTTTGTTTGTTTAAACTTGTATTCCCTTTTAAAGTTGAAATCTTTAAGGGTTTCCCCCAGCTCTACTAGAGCTATCTAAGAATGTGTTGTAATTTATGGCAACCCATGTTTAAGAGAACAGAAATGGTAGAGGAGGAAGGGAGCAAGTGTTTTGTTATGTTATTTAAAAAGAAACTTTATGACGTTTCTTTTTTCCTCTTGGCTAATAGAAAATAGGTGCTTTGTAAATCTTCAGATTTGCTGTAAGCTTCATGTTTAATGAGGTAAGGGATATTCAATAGTTTTTCAAAGCACAGCACAGCTGGAATAAAATAGCCCAAGTGTTAGCAATTTGCATGCTCTATATACAATTGGTGATATTTATACTGAGTATTTAAACAATTCACTTAAGGCAAACGGATTGAAACACAAAGATATACAGACACACTCATTGGTTCCCAAGTGTTTTCTGGTCCTTACAGTGATCCACATAAGCCTTCTAACAAGACAGAAATCCTGTTTGACTGAACTGCCTCATTTTAGCAAAGACAACACATCACTCCATAGTCCTTATTTTAGAGGCTTTGGCACAATTCCTTTATCCTTCCTCCCTTCTCTCTGCATCTGAAAAATGAAAATCCTAAATAGTGTTTAATCTCTCTGAAAATCAATTTAATAGAGTAAACCTTTTGGGCTAGATCCTGCATGAGTTGCATTTTTAATTCTGCTTTTGAGGAAATCACACAATTTTAGAAGGGAAGAAAATAAACAAATGATTACTACAGTTTGACAAATGGCCACAGAAGAGGGAGGGTTCTATGCATCTGAGAGTCATGGAAATTTTCATAGATGATTTATGTTCAAGTCATATTTTTGAAGAATGAATGAAAATGTTTTCTGATTGAAAGGTAAAGATATTGCAAGGGAGAGACTTGGGTTTTGCCTGTTTAGGAATCCACAAGCAGCTCAACTTGGCTGTCAGATAAATAAAGCATTGCTTTCAGTGGGTAGAGTGAGCTATTACTACAAGGAAGACTGGACAGATGGATTGAGGGAGATCAAGAAGGCCTAACATTCAATGCTAAGAAGTGTGGGCTTTACTCTGTAGAGAATTGGAGGCCTTTGTTGGATTTTAATCAGAAGAACAGTTTGATTAGATTTGATTTTAGGAAGTTACATGGAGTCTAGATTACATTAAGACAAAACCAGAGACTGGGGAATCACTCAAGATACTACTGAAGATCCAGGCAAGAAATAATTAGGGTTTGAAGTAAAGTGGGAGTGAAAAGAAGGGGGTGAACTAGAGAGATATTTCTGCAAAACTCAGTGATTAGATATTGTGGCAGAAGGTGAGAGAGCACAGAGAGTTAGGATTCAAGGGAAAGAAGGAGTCAAGGATGTTATCATAATTTCAGGCATCTCTTATTTTGATTCTTTCTCTTCAGAAATATTGTGCCTTCTGTCCTTGCTACTCAAAGTGAGGCCCATGTATGTACTGGAAATATGGGCATCACCAGGAAGAGTATTGGAGGTGAAAAGTATTGGGTTCTTTAACAGAACTGCTGCTGGCAAAGTTCGGGAATATTGCTCTCCTTGTGATTCCTACGCATACTAAAGCATCAAAGAAGTGCATGAGAAGCACTGTTGTATGTGATTAAAACTAATATTCTATACATCCCTCCTATGAAAATGTTTCCTTTTCTCCCCAACATCTCTATTTCCAGTTTGCTCCTGCCTGAAAGCTAAACAAAAGTAGCCTGTAAGAGTGGTGTCAAAATTTGGAAGTGAGCATTTTTTTTTCCAAAACTAAATTTGAGGCTCATTAAATTGTCGAGATGTTTCACAACCCACTTAGTGTAGTTCCAATATGGTATGCGCCTGCTTGTTATTGCATTAGACAAAAACACTTACAAAGAATGGACACCACAGTACTTGAACTTATGTCTATTTTCTCTCTACAGTTCTCATCTTGATACTACCAATGACAGCCGTGTCCCACTGTGATACCCTTTATTACAAATGCCTCCATTGTAAATAGTGCAGAAAAAGAGAATTTAAACTTACAATGCAATAGTGAAAGGATAGAAAACCTTGTTCCTAATTAGGCTCTTGCATTTGAAAAACTCCATTCTTTTCATGAGAGAAAATACTTCAGATTGAATATCAGGAAAAAAAGAAAGATGGTATATAAGAATTGAGACTAGAAGATTGACAGACTAAAGGGAATATCCAATTTGTTGCATTTCTGAATAGAGTTTTGTAGTGTTCCACCCCAGATTGTTTCACACTATCTACTGTTCTTTTTGTCTTTTCTCTCCTACAGTTGTAGTTTTGGGCGTTGAATTTTCTCAATTCATGTCCTCCCTTTCAATTTATTATTCTCTTATGTTTTGAATGAGATATACTTTTAAAGGAAAATATCACTTTTCCCTTCAAAGAAGCAAAATGAAAATGAAGATGCCTGCCAGCAGAAAGGAAACGAGGAAAAAAGCAAGCAAGGTGACACTTAGAAAAAAAAAGATAATGGAAGTCCCCTATTGGACTCTTACTTAAACAAGTAGGAGTGAGGCAGTGCTAAGAATGCAATAGACAAAAAGATAGAGCATTAACTTCCACCAAGCATCTTTGAAAAAAAGAATTGTGCCCTTTCTGCTACTATGAAGAAGCAACGGGACCACCCAGGAGAGGTAAGAAGAGATGAGGCTCCCTATTTCTTTCACCAGAAAAACACATAAAGACACATTGCAGAAATTTCTTCCAAATTATATAAATGGTTTTATGCTGAGACTGCTTCTAAGCATAGATTTTTGAAAACTCTCCATCAAATGAGGGCTGCCTCCTTCTAATCAGGTCCTGGAAGTATCACTTTACCCCAAAGATACTGCCAGTGATTGACATGGCTTGGAATATTTTCTTTAAGGATGGTCTTAAGGATCACATTTATTTTTCTCTTGTTCTGCAGTGTTTTGGTTTGTTTGAATGGATAGGGCGCGTTTATTTTGTTTATTCTTAAAACTGGCTGTCACCATGATGTGATATGCAGAGCCCACGGTTAAATTCTTAGCATTTGGCCCAGAAAGAGGCACTCCTAGATCCAGTATATGACTCTCTGATACTCCTAGAATCAGAGGAAGAAGGTCAAGGCTGACTTCATCAATGACTACTGCTACCAAGGCACCTTGTGTCTCAGCCCCAACTCCAGAGTTTATTTGTGGGATGTGTAGCTCCCATGACTCAACACCAGCTTTCCCTGGCTTTCCAAGTGTCTCTGAGAGAGCTGCCTAATCAGTCTTCCAAGTCATATGCAAGTTGGAAGGGATATGATGTGAGTAGGATATGTCTATGTACTTTCAAGTAAATAGGCCCAAGGTGTGTGGTAGCATGGTATTTCTGGTTCGATATTGTGTGTGCCTTTTTTTGGTTGTTGTTATACCATATTTTTATCATTAAAAATATAATTTTAAATTTTTAAATTGACATTTAATAATTATACATATTTATGGGACACATAGTGATGTTGCAGTACACATATAGTAATCAGATTAAAGTAATTAGCATATCTATCATCTCAAATATTTATTGTTTTTTTGTCTTTCAAACATATAATATCCTCTTTCTAGCTATTTGAAACTACATAGTGTATTCTTAACTACACTCATCTTACAGTGCCATAGGACACAATAATTAATTCTATTAGGTTGGTGCAAAAGTAATTGCTGTTTTTGCCATTATACATAGTGACAAAAGCCACAATTACTTTTGCACCAATCTAATATTTAGTTGTAATTTTATATACTTGTTTTTAAATCTATTTCTATTGTTCTTGCAGTTAGTTAAATCGACCCTAGAATCCAGAAACCAGTTGGTCATCATTCCTCAATTTTAGTGGCAGTGTATTTTTAATCATTTTCCCTTACTCTTTATCAGTAATTATTTGAAGTATATATAAGCTTTGGACATGCAGATTTGTCTTTCCTTATGCTAAGATAGATACAATATCCTTTTTTATTTTTAGGAAGTAGGCCATACTAAATATTGTTCTGTCTCCTCCTTGGTCTAAGCAAAATAAGTAGGAGTAACAGAAGTACTTTCTTTTTTTCAATTTGGTTTTTACTTTTGTTGAATCTTCCTTTGATTGTGATGGCAAGCTCTGCAAAGAATAGTATATTTCCATGGGTTGGGGACTGTCGTGGAGGTTTCCATATATGTACAAGAAAGCTACCTCACCCATGGTCCTTCTGTTTTATTCCGCCAGAACTGAGAGGGGACTGTGTCACGCCCTGCATGTCAGAGTGGCACGCAGAGTCTCCATCTGGGGATGGAAACCATGACTCTCCTGAGTCTGGATAGAGTTTAGAAGGATAGCCTGCTTGTTAATCTGGTAGGCAAATCAGGACATTCTAAGACGTCAGAACCATATGGACAGGGATATGGAAAAATTTAACAGCATGTAATGCTCAAAGAAACATTAGATGGTATTGAAATTCAATGTGTGAATGACAAGGATAAGTGTACCAAATACAGCACACAAATGCAACGTGTTGGTGCAAACTCTAAAGACCTAGACCAGGGTTTCTAAAACCATAGTCTGTGGACCAATTTTTCAAAATTACCTGGACTAATAGCTGAAAATGTAGATTCCTAAGCTCCCCTCCAGATTAATGAAATCAAGAATCTCTAAGATTGGGGCTTTAAGAGCCACTCTAATGATTTTGAAGTAAACTAAATTTGAAAAACAGGTTGTTATCCGTCTCAGAGTTTTAAAAGGTCATATTCATCCATATATTGCTTTTCAAGTTACTTTATATTAGATAAATATTATATTAACTTTATAATATGTATTTTATAAGTAGTTTTATTAAATATCAGACTATGGAGAAGCTATAAAAATTAAGATGTTTCTGAATTTCCTTTAAAGAAGGAGCATTCCTCAACCTGTTTATAAGCTGAAATTGTTAATTATTTCCTTTCAGTCATTTTGTTTCAGATGAATAGATCAGTGGAATTCAACAGCTATTAAAACACAATCAATTTCCTGATCATCATCAACTGGACTTGCATACTTCAGATTCAAAACGTTTTACTTTTTCTCATCCCGTATCTCCAAGTTCAGTCAATTTTTAATATAAAATCTCTCTCTAATAGATATTGACTTTTCTCATGCCATCATCTTAATCCAAACTTTTATTATATTATACCTGAAAAGCTTTTTACCTACTTATAACGTATCCAAACATTCCACAATATTTTCATCATTCCAATTAATTTTTAAGGAGACCTACATTATACCCAATCTGATAAAGCAGGAAGCTGATACAGGGTTTATCAATCAAACTGAAAGAAAAGTGGAACAAAAATGTGTAGACATGATTATCATGTTTCCAGAAAACATAGAAGATATCATTGAAAAACTATTACAATTAATAATGGAGGTCAGTAAGTTACCCAATAGCAAAATATATAAAAATCCATAACCTTCCTATATAACAGAAAAATAAGTTAGAAGAGATAATGAAAAGAGCATCACTCACAATGTCATCATCTTTAAGGTGCCTGAGTAGTGTTATGATCCTTGCAGAGGCTAAGTGATCTATTCCCCAGTCCCTTGAGGAAATGTTATGAAACAGTCCCAGAACCACATTTCTTGAGTTCAAATTCCAACTGCCACTTACTAGCTATACAACTGTAACATAAATAAGCCTATGCCTGAGATTTCTCATTTCTAAAATGAAATAATTTTTGTAATAAAATCTTATCATGAGAACTATATGTGTTTTATGTGGATAAATATAGATTATGATCTATAACAGTATAATGCTATGGGATATGACTATTGCTATGGTTTTAATGTGTCCCCCAAATTTCAAGTGTTGAAAACTTAATCCCCCAAATCATATGTTGACTTTTGACTGCAGAGGGCCTTTGGGAGTTAATTAGGATTAGATAAGGTCATCAGGTTGAGGCTCCCATGATGGGACTGGTGGTTTTATAAGGAGAAGAAGAGAGACCAGAACTGGCATGTGTGCTCTTGACCTCTCACCATGTGATGCCCTCTACCATGTTGTGACACAGCAAGAAGGCCCTCACCAGATGCTAGCTCTAAGCTCTTGGAAATCTCACCCTCAAGAATTGTAAGAAATAAATGTATTTTCTTTATAAAGTCCTCAGTCTCAGGTGTTTAGTTATAGCAACAGAAAATCAACTAAGATACCTGTATAATATTACCACACCAGCAATTCACTTAGAATGGTGTCTAGCACAAATGGGAAACACTGTATAAATGTTTACGGTGAGTATGTGGCATATGATTTAATGAAATGACATTGGTCTTGTGCCAATAGCTCATTACACAGCCTAACTTCAGAAATATTAGAATTGATCCTGATGCCTGTTAAGACTCTTTCCAATCTTGAGATCTATCATTCATTGAATTTTTAACTTTATATTTTAATTTCTCACCTTCTATATGGCTGATGTGGTTTGACTGTGTCTCCACCCAAATCTCAACTTGAATTGTATTTCCCAGAATTCCCACATGTTGTGGGAAGGACCCAGCGGGAGGTAATTGGATCATGGGGGCCAGTCTTTCCCATGCTATTCTCATGATAGTGAATAAGTCTCACGAGATCTGATTAGTTTATCAGATGTTTCTGCTTTTGCTTCTTCCTCATTCTGTCTTGCTGCCACCATTAAGAAGTGTCTTTTTCCCTCCTCAGTGATTATGGGACCTCCCCAGTCATGTGCAACTGTAAGTCAAATTAAACCTACTTTTCTTCCCAGTCATGGGTATATCTTTATCAGTAGTGTAAAAACTAATTAATACAATGGTCTCTGTTAGTTTGAAGACTGGGGGTGTGGTACATGTGTATTTTTATTCTCTCATCTAAAACAAATTAAATTTTTTAAAGGAGTGGAACAATTTTAGCTAAGAATCTCCAAAACAAAACTCTGCTTTATTTTCACCTGTACAATAAATTGAAACAAATGAAGTGGGTACATGACTCGAATGAATAGAAGGAGATCTGGGGATCTGTGCTGCTGAGAGGTTGTCTGAGCCAGCCTAGTCTGAGAGGAATTCGGAAAGGCAGTGTGGTGTAATGTAAAGAATGTGGGTTCTAGTGCCACACAGCCAAGATTTTCATTTGAGTTCCTACATTTCCTATCTGGGGGAACTTGGTGCATCTCACTTAAATTATTAGCCTTGGTTTCTTTATTTCTAAAATAAAATTAAATAGGAATCTGATTCACAAGATTGTTGTGAGAGTAAAAGTAGAAGCTTGGCAAAAATAAATGTCCTATAAATATCAAAAGTTAGGAATTTGCTACCCAAATAAACTTCCCTCTGTATGCTAAAACACAAAGCCCCCACAGGTGTAATAAGGCCTAAGATTATATAATCATGGATTCATGTGTGTGTGTGTGTGGTGGGAAGAGGGATACATCTTCAGCTATCTTTGGCTGTTAAATATTTTTCCCCTTGATAAGAGGAAATCCATGCTCCATGTGAACTCTGATTGCTTATAGTGAGAAACGGACAAAAGTACCCCAGATGTGAAATGAAGGGAACAAAAGATCCCCTCACAATCCACCTAGAACCCACCTCTATCAGTGAAATATACAATAGGAAGGTCAATAAATATGGCTTTGAAATTTTATTTAATTGGTTAAGAAATGCATTTGAGACTAGAAATACATCGAGTAACATCTTCTCAAATTTCACTTGAAAGAAATTCTTCCATGTGGGAATTTGTATTTTTCTATGTCTTTTCTACAACTGTGAGAATAATCACAGACCAAGGTACCAGGGTGGTAACTTATTTAATTATAAAATTAAACATTTTATGTATGAATTAATAAAATAGAAGTCCAGGTATAAAGGACAAAGGTGTTTGTGCATATCAGCTACAACAAAGCAAAATAAATGTATGTGTGACTATAATATAAAAAAGGAAGCTTTATCTACACTTTATAAGGTAAGTTCTCATCTAGTACCCTTCAGCCTGTATTTTACCATCCTCTCTCCCAAAACTTGTAAACTCAGCATTGTTCATGGCTATCATCCAAGCCTATCTTATTGAAATTGTAAGAGAAAAAAATACTTTGAAATTTGTCTAAGGAGTGAGGAATACAAAAGGGAAATTAATAAGACCACTATGCTATTATTATTTCAAATCTATAAATGGTAGTGTTGTAGTTTTTATGTAATGTACTGTTTTGTAAGTGAAATTTCTAAAAATCTATGCACTTATTAGTGTGTTTTGGTTGCAAGCAACAAAACAAATCTGACTCATCAAAGTGAAAGAGAGAAAGAAAAATCGAGAGATTACTTATTGTTCATTGAGAATTTGAGGCATCTCACAGAATCAAAGGAAAGGTGGAAAAACATTTATTAGAAGAGTCCTTAGGTGGGCATAGTAGGAAATAATGAATTTTCCTAAGAGAGCTGCCTATGGCATGCATTTTTTAGTCACATGGCTCAAAATGCACTTTCTGGGAGCTATAGTAGCTAACCAAAAGTTGAACTCATGTAATCCATTTGCCAGGGAAAAAGTGGCATCTTGATTGACAGTTCCAGCAAGACTTTGTAGAATGGAAAGGTGAGTTCTTCAGTGGAAAAATTAGAGGAACGAAAATAAAATTTGGCCAGTCAAAAATCCCCAGATGCTCACTAGACTTTTCACAACCACTTTCAAAGCATTCCTCTCTCCGTCACAGTGTTGATTTAGAAGCTGAACCTTCACTGGTGTGGAATGCAACTCTGTAAATGAGCCAGACTCTCCGAATGGTCCAAGGTGGGTGCTGTGGTGTATCCTCTTTACAAGCACAAACCACAGCTTAGTCCAGGCGAAGTGCATTGTGTGTTTTTATGCTCAGAATCTCAATTCATTAAAATTTCCATATTGAATGAATAAAATTAGACCATGTGTTTTTCTATTTGCATAGTTTAAAAAATAGACATAGAATTTAGCATTTTTAATTTAAATAGTACAGGTGGTTTTTCTGTTACCCTCTTTTCAAATTATTCACCTATTTTTCTTTTTATGGAAATTAAAAAAAAAAAGTCTCCATATATACACCAGAGATGCCAAATCACAAATGAAGAATCATGTTAAATACATTTCACTAGTGAGCACTCCTAAGATTTTTCTCCACTTCAGAAAATCAGACAAAAGAAATTAACTTTAGTAATAAAATAAGTTTTGGTCTTACATTACTATAATCTTTCTTCCAAGTCAAGGCCTTCACCCTGACTTGGAGAACTAAAAGTAATAACCTGTTTAGACACAAGTTGAAAAGTTTTGAAATTATCTGATTGAGAAAATATTTAGTTGAATACTGACAAATCGTGGTCTTAGATAATTTTTTTTAATTGAACTGACAGAAATTGTGATTGGAGGAACAAGACATGTTGATTTTAAAAAGACACAACTATATAAAGTATTAAACTGTCTAGTGTTAGCTTCTCAAATTGTGCGGGACAAGAGTGCTTTTTGGGGGAAGTGGGGACGGAAAATTAGAAGCATATGTTCCAATTCCATTCCTTTTATTCACCCCAAAATGTGGTATTAAAAAAATAACAGAAACTTTCATTAGACCATAGTGGACTCAAATAACATCTTCTAGATAACTATGTTTATGCTGGGAGATTGAAAGCTTTTTTATTCATCAGCTGCAAGTATAAGGAAGAATGGCATAGCAAAAAGGATAAGCCTTTGGAACCAAAGATCCTAAACTCCAAACTGGGCTGCTTCAGTTCCAGATGTATAATCCTTGCAAGTTATTTAATGTCCTGCTGAATCATGTTCTCTGATAATGTCCTATAGGCTTTTTGAAAGGATTGAAAACAAATCTAAAATGACTAGGAAATTATCTGGCATAAACCATGGAATTATCTAGCTAAATAAATAGTAGCCAGTATAAAACTTTATTATAATAAAAAATTATCATGGGAGACTGAACTTTTATCCTGATTTTACCTAGTACTCCAATATAAAAGAAATGTGAAATATTCAAGCAAAAACAGGCCCTGCCTTGGCCTGGGTTTCTAAGGGATGCTGTTCATTTGACATTCTTACTCCAGACACAGAATAGTGACTACAAATAATACATGGGCTCAACAAGTATGAGTTTCTTAAATATAGCTGTTTGGATTCCTTTAACTTGGATTTACATAAAACCTGCAAAAGTATTCACTATAAAAATGGTGAATCCACAGATAGAATAAGCTGTGTAGAATAAGCTGTGTACAGCCTGGTTGTATAATAACTCTGTGCTTTGGGTCTAGGCTCTAAAAGTCTTTTGATGTGCGGTTGTGTGTCATTCACAGAAGCACGTGTGTGACTCCTAACCATAATGTAAAGCTCCTGCTACCAATTCACATAAATATTAGAGCTATGATAAACTAATTTGCATGAGTTCTCAATTCCTGTGTCTGTAATTAATAGAATTTTCATTTTTATTTTACAATGTATCTGTTACATTTTAGATATCCAAGCCAAATGTAGCCAAGTAACTGTTAGCATATTACTTTTTTAAGATGAAGTGTCACGCAGAAATGCTGGAATTTACTCTATTGCTATTTAAATGCAGCAATTATGAAAATGATTGTTCCTCATAGAGTATCTATGCTGGGGAGAGATACTTTATTAGACATTTCCTAATTTTAACTCATTTGATACTGCAAATGATGAATTATGTATTGGATCCACAACTTAAAGATGTGGAAACAAGATTTCATAGCTAAGTAAATGAGGTATTTCATATCATGCAGCCTGTGAGAAACAGATCTCAGATTTGAATCTAGATCCATATGACTGCAGAGCCCACTCCATAGCAACCTCCATTAGTGCTGTGAGTACCACATCTCAAATGCATAGACTCTAGATTCGAATGGCTTGATTGACATCCCAGCTCTGCCACGAAATTGAATTGTATAAATTAATAATAATATTTATTCATGAATATTAATACTACCAATGATAACAATGAATAACAATAGGGATTTCATGATGATTATATGAGTAAAACAACTTAAGACTGCTTTCAAAGACAGCTAAATTAATATAAGGATACTGTCAATGAAGTATTCTCTAAGGGTTACTAGGAAAAATACTTAGAGGATTCTTGCAACTTTGCCAACCTCTTATGTATGACCTTTACTGTTCTCTTAACAGAGATCCTTTTAGTTAGAACAGCTGTGGTTACCTATACAGTGTTTTTCATTTTAATAATTCTTTACTCATTTACCCCTGGTTTACACAGCCAATTACAGTGTAAAATGCAGAAAACAACAAGATTTCATTTGCATTTTAGAATCTGATTACATTCTATATTGCCTAGCTGGTTTATTTATTCTGTGTGTAAGTTGTGTTTTGTTCATTTAAGTTTTCTCTGGACTCTATGTTGTGATATCAAAACCATTACACTTAACTAAAAGAAATCTGGCTATGAGACTACTTATTCATCCTCTTTCCTTCTCTCTTGGTTGTAGTCAATGAGGAGCACACAATAAACTAAATCAGCAATGCAACAGTGATTTATTACTGATAAACTTTATTACTGATAAAATCTCTGGGAAATGAGGCAGGCCCTTCTCTGTCCATCTGAGAACCTAAGATTGTGGCCCAGAAGCACCCAGAGTGGTCTACCTAGTGACAAAGGAGAATTAGAAGAAGAACAAAAGTATGTAAACTTCTATCCATAAAGAAAAAGGTGACCTTGCTCTACACCCTTATGATAGGTATAAAGAGAGGAAGAAAAATAAAGAAGAGATCACACATGAACACTAAACTTTATTTTGAACCAATTAGAAATGATGTAACATGTCAAGTTTTCTCCACTTTTCCAGGTCTAATGCCACACTTCTTCAAATAGGAGCCCATGTGACTCAGCCCCGGCCTGATCTCCAATCTTCTCTCTCACAACTCTTCACCTCACTCACAAAATTCTAGCCACTGTAGTTCTTGATCAATCCTTTGTACTTGTTGGTCCTGAAACAATTTGCTACCTGATTTTATCATGATTCTCAGGTTCTTATCATTCTAGTCTCAGTTCAAAGGTCACCACCTTAGAAAGACATTCAATATCAATCCAAATACAAAGTAGTCCTCTTGTTAGTCTGTATAATATTGCAAATACAAAGTAGTTCCCTGGTCACTATTAGATAATCCTGATCTATTTATAGTATCTGAAATTATCCTATTTATTTGTTTGTTTACTTGTTTATTGAATGACTCATCCTACTAAATAATGAATTGAAGAATATTTTCTATAAAGGGATAAATGACAACTATTTTAAGCTTTGAGGTCCATAGGGTCTCTGCTCCAACTTCTCAACTCCTCCATAATAGTGTGAAAGTAGCCATAGGAAAATCAGACATGAATTAGCATGACTGATTTCAAATAAAACTTTATTTTTAGGCTGGCCAAGGTGGCTCATGTCTGTAATTCCAGCACTTTGAGAGGCCAAGGTGGGTGGATCACCTGAGGTTGTCAGTTCAAGACCAGCCTGATCAACATGGAGAAACTCCATCTCTACTAAAAATAAAAAATTAGCTAGGCGTGGTGGTGCATGCCTGTAATCCCAGGTACTCGGGAGACTGGGGCAAGAGAATCGCTTGAACCCAGGAGGTGGAGGTTGCGGTGAGCCGAGATCGCGCCATTGCACTCCAGCCTGTGCAACAAGAGCGAAACTCGGTCTCAAAACAAACAAACAAACAAACAAACAAAAAACCGTTATTTTCAAAAACAGATAGAAGACCAGATTTGGACTGAGGCTATAGTTTGGTGTCCTCCTTAGTAAATCCATGAAAATAGATTTCACCAATCTCTTCTCTTCATCTAGAGTAGTGCCTGAAATACAGTAGGTTTTAAGTAAATATTATTTTATGAATAAATGCACCCATGCTGAGATCCGGCAAAGAATCTCCTCATAGAAAAAATAAAGTTGAGTAGGTGACAGATTTTCCACTAACAAATTCTAAAATAAATGTTTCTACATTTTTGTCATTTATAGTATACATAATTAATAAATATCTTTGGAATTAAACTAATTTAAATTGTTTTTAGTATTTCATCTTCAGAGAAATCTTCTTTAATGTCTTACCTACCAGAAAAATCACGGAATCTGAAGATTTGGCTTCAAAATATTAATTCACTTTGAAAACTAAGCCCAAGTGATTTAGGGCTTTTGAGGGATTAATCAAATTGGATGACTAAAGCAACTAAGATTGATTTTACGGGCATTCTTCCTGGAATACAACTCTTACAAAAAGGGAAGAATAATCTGGCTCAAAACCTCAATTAATTCACAGCTCTATCATTAATTATTTCTGTGATCATACTTTTCTCATCTGCAAAAACATTGGATTACCTGGCAATAATAACAACACACATGTGTTTGGCATCTACTATACAATAGACATTGTTTTATAAATTCGTTATGCATATTATAATAATTCTATGAAGATAGGAACTCCATCATACAGATAAAAACCTGAGGCTGAAAGAACTTGAGCAAATGAAAAGTGGTAGAACCAAGATCTCTATTTGGGTGTGGTGAGTCCAGGTCCATTTCTTACCCTATATTAGACTGCCTGATCTCTAAGTCCCCAGTGAAATGAGTATAGAATGTGTAGTAAATGTTTTTTAAACATTTCAATGCTTTCCTTGAAGTCTTTTAGGCATCCTATAAGATCATCTTAATGTGACTCATGTTGTGGACTGCTGTGGCAACTGACTCATGTTGTGGACTGCTGTGGCAACAACTAACAGAAAGTAAAAACTACTACGATGTAGAGAAGTTGTATGCAGTGTGTGAAAATAAAAAGTGTGTATTCACGACAAGATACCAATTATACTGAAACTAGTTGAATTTTTTAAGTAGATTATTAAATTTGAGGACTGGCAGAGGCCTTTTACGTCTTGTGTGCATTTTACAGGTAAAGCAAATAGAAGTCTGAAAAGAGAATTGATTTGCATTAGGCTCCCCAGAGGAGTAGTCCTAGATTGGATCCAGAGCTCCAATAGCCTAACTCCCAACATAGAGTACTTTTCAAAACCAAAGAAAAAGCTCCAACTCTAAGATGGAACAGTGATGGAAATGTCTACCATTCAATATGATTTTAAACTTAATAATGGTGTGTGTGTGTGTGTGTGTGTGTGTGTGTAGGTGTGTGTGTAATGAGAAAGAGACAAACAGTCTTCAGGTTTAGACTGAAGTGTGTGCTGGTGTGCTGAGGACTGTGCTAGGCATTTTACATAGATTAACCTCTCTAATGATATCATAAGGAGGTACTATTGTTATTATAATCATTTTATAAATGAGGAAACTGAGTTAGAGAGATGAGTGACTTGGCCAAACAGACATAACTTGTAATTCTGCAGAAGCAATTCAAACTCAGGCAGTGTGATTCTGGAGCCCATATTTTTTTTCATAGTAATTGTCAGACTTCAGTATTCAAAAAGAATTAAATTCATCATGCACATTAAAAATACAGGAAATTTCACACACACTTGAAACTTCTAATTTAGCCTTTGTGGCATCGTTTAGAATAAGAGCTACATATAAATACAGTACATTTTACAGTTGCCAAATTTCATAATTTTCTACTGCGATTTGCACCTACACGAATGAACTTAAAATTCATTGCAAGGGGAAACAGTTATTTTGCTTTTTTAAAGAAAGAAAAGAAACTTAAAAGGAGCGTAGTATTAGACAAGACCATTGAAAGGAAAGGAATGGATGCTGGTCTTGAGTAATTTAGAAATGCTTTAATTCACCGCCTTTTATTCACTTTTTTATGACATATCAAAATAGATAATCTTTGATTTTCTCATAGAAGCAAAAACAGGTTGGCACTGATAGGTTGGATTTTTTACTCTTTTTTTGCTCTCAGCTTTTATTCTTTATTGATGTTACCTATATATTTTTTTTTAACTTTTATTTTAAGTTCAGGGGTACACATGAAGGTTTCTTACACAGATAAACTTGTGTCATGGGAGTTTATTATGCAGATTATTTCATCGCCCATGTATTGAGCCTTGTACCTATAAGTTATTTTTCGTGATCCTCTCCCTCATCCCACCGTTCACCCTCCAAAAGGTTCCCCTCTATGTGCCCGTGTGATCTCATCCTTTAGCTCCCACTTGCAAATGAGAACATGTGGTATTTGGTTTTCTGTTCCTGTGTTAATTTGCTAAGGTTATAAGGACACATGCACACATAGGTTCATTGCAGCACTATTCACAATAGCAAAGACATGAAATCCACATAAATGTCCATCAGCGATTGACTGGATAAAGAAAATGTGCAACATATACACCATGGAATACTACGCAACCATAAAAAAGAATGAGATTGTGTCCTTTGAAAGGACGTAAATGGACCTGGAGGCCATTATGTTACGTAAATTTCTAAATTTTGGCTTATATTTTAGTTAATTTTAAAATGGATTATTTTATTTGTTTCTAAATTCTCTTTTTTATAATGAATATTATTTTTTAAATGTTCTACACAAATTCCCATTACTTTTTCTTATACTTTTGTAGTTAATATATTCTAAATCTGAAATTGTAGTATTAATAAATAATAAATGTGTCACTGTAACCCATATTTTTAGCACATACAGTAAAATATATCCTAAAAAGTGATCTTTCCCATTAAAACCAGTGCCATTGTCTGAGGTTATCATTATTGGCTCTAATTTGTTTGGATTATGGAATTAATTTAGAAAATCCTTCTGTGTGGAGAGACAAACCAAAATGCTGACAATTTTATTTTATTTCCTAAACAGAGGCTATAAAAAGCTCCACAATGTGGCTCCTCTCAATGTGTCTTATGATTAAATACTTTTGACAAATGCTGACTTAAACCAAGCTAAACATGTTTCATTCATTTGCTTTTGTTTGTTTGTGAGAATTCTCATAAACCTAGGTAGTCTAAAGACCTCAAGAATCTGAAAGGCGAGCTTTAGCACCCACTTTTACTAAATTTATTGTTCATGTAGCACTCGTTTTTCATGCCGTAAGAAATATTATTAAAATTAACACTTCCCTGAACTAATACTTCATAGATTAATTTATTTTTTAAAGTTAGTTTAGAAAATTTAGAATATAATGAACTATCAGAATGACTCACATTTTACATAATCCTGAAGATTGATACACAGGCATGGAAGTTGGATACGAGAAAAGAAATATAAGAAGAGGTTTGAAACAGGTGGCATATGGTGCGGTGGCTCAGTCCTGTAATTCTGGCACTTTTGGAAGGTCAAGGCGGGCAGATCACCTGAGATCAGGAGTTTGAGACCAGCCTGGCCAACATGGTGAAACCCCATCTCTACTAAAAATACAAAAATTAGCTGGACGTGGTGGTGCATGCGTGTAATCCCAGCTACTTAGGAGACTGAGGCAAGAGAATTGCTTGAACCCAGGAGTTGGAGGTTGCAGTGACCTGAGATCACGCCACTGCACTCCAGCCTTAGCCACAGAGCGAGACTCCATCTCAAAAAAAAAAAAAAAAAAAAAGAAAGGAAAGAAAGAAAAGAAAAAAAAGAAAAAAAAAAGAAACAAGCGGCATAATTAGTCAGAAGAGATTTCATAATTCTGTCCAAAATGTTGCACTCTACATACTTTAGGCAAAGGTGAGGCAAAGAAAGGTACTGAAAGGGCATCAAACAAGGGAGGAAGGCACACTCAATGCCAAGGCAGTGGCTTTTTGGTACTTAATGCAATGCGTTGTAACCTTTCCTAGGTGTGGGGTCATATTTCAGTCAATAACTAAAAGCAATTTTTTCTCAACTCATTTGTATTATTATAGCATCTGTCATATTGGTTTCATTGGATCAGGGGACTAAATAGAGCAAAAAGACCTTTGTGATATGTTGAATAGTATTCCTCAAAAAGATATGTTTAAGTCCTAATTCTCAGTATCCATGAATAGATTCTTATTTAGAAATGGCGACAGTAAAGATATAATCGAGTTAATATGAGGTCATACTGAGTTAGAGTGGCTTCTGATCCAGTATTACTGGATATCTGCCTCCATCATCACATGGCTTTCTCCCTGTGAGTCTCTGTTTCCCAGTGTCCCTCTCCTTATAAGTAGAGAAATCAGATATTGGAGAGATGCGGCCATAAGCCAGGTAATGCTGGAATTTGCCAGTTATCACCAGAAGCTATGGAAAGGTGTATTAGTCAGGGTGCTCTAGAGGGACAGAACTAATAGGATATATATATGAGTTTATTAAGTATTAACTCACATGGTCACAAAGTTCCACAATATGCCATCTGCAAGCTGAGGAGCAGGGAAGCCAGTCCGAGTCCCAAAGCTTTGAAAATTGGCATCTGATGTTCGAGGGACGGAAAAATCCAGCACAGGAGAAAGATGTAGGCTGGGAGGCTAAGCCAGTCTAGCCTTTCCACGGTCTTCTGCCTCCTTTTTATTCTGGCCACACTGGCAGCTAGTTAGATTGTGCCCACCCAGATTAAGGGTGGGTCTTCCTTTCCCAGCCCACTGATTAAAATGTTAATCTCCTTTGGCTACACCCTCATGGACACATCCAAGATCAATACTTTGCATCCTTCAATCCAACCAAGCTGACATTCAGTATTAACCATCACATGTCCATCCCTTGTCAACTTGAACCTATAAACATCTCCTGAGTTCATACATAATCTTCAGATAAAGACAATAATAGGGGCTTAATTGCACCTAACATAATATCACCATCCTTTACACAACCAGAAATGCACCAATCCCCAACCCAAATGCTATTACATAAAGTTAACAACACTTAAATGCTGATATGAAGTCAATAAATCTTATGTCACATTATAAAGAAAAAAGGAAATAAAATGAAGATATTTTCTTAGTACAGGTGTATACATGCACAAACATGTTTTTAACAAAAGAAGGAGGAAATACTCTTGACAATTACAGTCCTCGTTTCTGCAACTAGTCACATGGTCGTAGCTAGTATTGTGACTAACTTCTTCTACTACATGTTCTGTATTTCCTTCATCTTCAACAAGCACCTCAACAGGTCATGTTTTTTGTTTGTTTGTTTTCTCTGGCTGCCTGGATTAGGTTGGTGTAGTTTCCCATTGACCTTAATCACAGGGCATGGTAATTCTAAGAGACACCCCAAGGGATCTCTTGTATTCTGAACATATTCTTCCTTACCTGTATTATGGAGTAGTGCACTGATTTCATGATAGTCTGGATCAATCACCCCAACCAACACTGTGACTCCCTTCTTAGCCTGTTGACTTAAAGGTAGGAGAGGCCCAAAGTGTGCAGGTGGCAATCCTAACTTCCAGTTTAATGGAATCATTGTTGTGTCTCCTGGTGGCAGTGTTCCTTCCTCTGGAACTAAGACCTCTAGGCCAGCAGAATGTAATGCTGAAAGAACAGGAAGCAAAAATTTTGCTAGTGGATCACTAGGGGTGATGGTGAGTGATGCCACTTCCACTTCCACCCCTTGATTCCTCAACCTGTGAATACTGGCTATTGGAGAAAAGTACCATATATTGGACACTGATTCAGAGCATACAAGGCCTTCACAAGAACTTTGCCCAGTATTGTCACCTAGTTGGCATTGTAATTGTGACTTCAAAAGGCCATTCCACTATCCTATCAATCCAACTGCTCCAGGATGATGGGGAACATGGAAAGACCAGCAAATTCCATGAACATGAACCCACTGCTGTCTTCTTTAGCCATAAAATGAGTGCCTTGGTCAGAGGCAATGCTGTGAGGAATACCATGATGGTGGATAAGGCATTCCGTGAGTCCACAGATGGTAGTCTTAGCAGAATCATTATGTGCAGGATAAGCAAACCCATATCCAAAGTAAGTGTCTATTCCAGTGAGGACAAACTACTGCCCTTTCCATGATGGAAGAGGTCCAATATAATGAACCCGCCACTAAGTAACTGGATGATCACCTTAAGGAATGGTGCCATATCGAGGGCTCAGTGTTGGTCTCTGCTGCTGGCAAATTGGGCATTCAACAGTGGAAATAGCCAGGTCAGCCATTGTGAGTGGAAGTCCATGTTGCTGAGCCCATGGCCACTTTGTTTATGGGCACATAGGGTGATCACAAGGGTGGCTGGGTAAAGAGGCTAAGTGGTGTCCACAGAACAGATCATCCTGTCCACTTCATTATTAAAATCCTCCTCAGCTGAGGTCACCCACTGGTGAACACTCACATGAAATACAAATATCTCCACAGTTTTTGACCACGCAGAGAGGTCCATCCACATACCCTTCCCCAAATTTGTCACCAATTTTTTAATCATTATTTTTCCAAGTCCCTGATCATTCAGCCAAACCATTGGCTAAAGCCCATGAATCAGTATATAATTTCACATCTGCCCATTTTTCCTTCTAAGCAAAGTGCATAGTCAGGTGCACTGCTAGAAGTTCTGCCCACTGGGAAGATTTTCCTTCACCACTGACCTTCAGGGATGTCCTAGCAAGGGGCTGTATTGCTGCAGCTCTCCACTTTTGGGTGGTGCCTGTATACCATGCAGAACCATTTGCGAACCAGGCCCTACTCTTCTCTTCCTCTGTCAACTGATCATAAGAAATGCCCCGTGAGGCCAGAGGTACAGGCTGGAGGAGAGAAGGCAGGGTGGCAGGAGTGGAGACCAAGGGCATTTGAGCCACTTGCTCATGTAACTTACTTGTGCCTTCAGGACTTGCTCGAACCCAATCACCACTTCCATTTGATGATGGAATGCTGCTTTGCATGACCCACTTTATGGCTAGATGGGTCAGAAAGCACCCAATTCATAAAAGGCAGCTGAGTTCACATGATGACTTGATGACCTATAGTCAAATGTTCAGTTTCCACCAAAGCCCAGTAACAGGCCAAGAGCTGTCTTTCAAATGGAGAATAGTTACCTGCAGAAGATGACAGGGCCTTGCATCAAAATCCTAGAGGCCTCTGCTGTGATTCGCCTATGGGGGCTTGCCAGATGCTCCAAACAGCATCCCTATCTGCCACTGACACCTCAAGCACTATTGGATCTGCTGGGTCATAGGGCCCGAGTGGCAGAGGAGCTTGCACAGCATCCTGGACACGTTACAGAGCCTTCTCCTGTTTGGATCCCACTCAAAACTGGCAGGCTTTTGGGTCACTCAATAAATGAGCCAGAGTAACACACCCAAATGAGGAATATGTTGCCTCCAAAATCCAAATAGGCCCACTAGGCATTATGCCTCTTTCTTGGTTGTAGGAGAGGCCAAATGCAGCAACTTATCCTTCACCATAGAAGGAATATGTTGACAGGCCCCGTACTACTGGACCACTAGAAATTTTACTGAGGTAGAAGTTTTCTGAATTTTAGTCATATTTATTTCCCATCCTCTGGCATGCAAATGTCTCACCAATAAGTCCAGAGTGTTTGCTACTTCTTGCTCACTGGATCCAATCCGCATAATGTCGTCAATGACCAGTGTGATATCTTGTGGAAGTAAAAAGCTATCAGGAGCTCTTTGAACAAGATTATGGCACAAAGCCGGAGAGTTGATATATCCCTGAGGTAAGACAGTAAATGTATATTGCTGCCCTTGCCAGCTGAAGGCAAATTGCTTCTTGTGGATCTTAAGGGCAGGAATGGAAAAAACAGCATTTACTAAATCAATAGTTGCATACCAGGTACCAGGAGATGTGTTAATTTTCTCAAGCACTGAAACCACATCTGGTAAAGCAGCTGCAATTGGAGTCACCACTGGTTAAGTTTATGATAATCCATTGTCATTCTCCAACATCCATCTGTCTTCTGCACAGGTCAAATAGGAAAATGGAACGGGAATGGGGTGGGAATCACCACCCTTGCATATTTCAAGTCCTTAATGATGGCACTAATCTCCGCAGTCCCTCCAGGGATGTGATACTGTTTTTGATTTACTATTTTTCTAGGTAGAGGCAGCTCTACTGGTTTCCATTTGGCCTTTTCCACCCTAATAGTCCTCACCATACCAGTCAGGGAGCCAATGTGGGAGTTGTGCCAGCTGCTAAGTATTATTATGCCAATTAGGCATGCTGGTACTGGGGAAATGACACAGGATAAGTCCAGGGACCGACTGGACCCACTGTAAGTCCAACCTGAGCTAAAACTCCATTAATTACTTGACCTCCATAAGCCCCTACTTTAACTGGAAGACCACAATGATGTTTTGGGTCCACTGGAATCAATGTCAGCTCAGAGCTAGTGTCCAGTATTCCCTGAAGTATCTGATCATTTCCCTTTTCCCAGTGCACAGTTACCCTGGTAAAAGGACAGAGGTCTCCTTGGGGAAGGATGGGAGAAAAATTAACAGCATAAATTTTCGGTGGTGTAACGGGGTGCTTCCTCAAGGGGACCTGGTATCCCCTTCATTCAAGGGGTTCTGGGCCTGTAAACTGGCTCATGTCTGGAAATTGATTGAGGGGCTGTGATTCTCTGTTTTTTATAATCCAAATTAGTCTTTTGTCTACTCAACCTGGAAGTTTTCTTCTTATATAAATTAAGTAGGAATGCAGTAGGCTTCTTATCAATTTCACTTCTAGGAATACTGTGATTAATTAGCCAATGCTGGAGCTCTACAAAAGTCAGAGTATTCGGATTGCTGCTTTGCCTCTGCTGTTCATTATGGTAGCTACGTCCACCTGGCCCTGACAGTTGAGTGCTGCCACTTTGCCCTTGCCACTTGGAATCCAATTATTCTCATTACATTTAAATTTTGTAGTTGAGTAACTGTGGTTCCCATTGTTAGACCTGATGTACAGAGAAAAGCAATTACAGGGCTCTTCAAAGGTGCAAGTGCTGCCCTCACAAATGTCTTTTGCAAAGCACTGGTCGAGGGTATATCTTCTGGACCCTCCCAGCTGGGATGAGTAGGTCGAATCCACTCCACCATCCCAATATCCTTAAGACTTTCGGTCCCTTCCTCTACATTAAACCGAGGGAGATCAGGCATTCCATCTCGCTCACAGTGGGCCATCTTTTAATCCATATTTCAGCTAACTAAGCAAATAAACTATTAGAATCTTTTTAATTCCTTAAGCTGCAACGTTAAATGTAGAATCCCTAATTAGTAGGCCCAAATCAGTAAATTCAGCCTGATTCAACTCTATATTACTTCTACCATTATCCCACACCCCGAGTATCCATTCCCATGCCTTTTCTTCAGATTTCTGCTTACATAAATTAGAAAACTCAAGCAGTTCTTTCCAAGTGTAGTGCATTCCTCATGGGTCATGTTCTGAACTTCACCTCTAGGGTCCTGACAGGACTTCAGTCTATTTATAAGTTGATATGGTTTGGCCTTGTGTCCTCACACAAATCTCAACGTGTAGGTCCCATAATTCCCATGTGTTTTGGGAGGGACACTGTGAGAGATAATTTAATTATGGGGCCATGTCTTTCCAATACTGTCTCTTGATAGTGAATAAGTCTCATGAGCTCTGATGGTTTTAAAAACAGGAGTTTCCCTGCACAAGTTCTCTCTCTTTGCATGCTGCCATCCGTGCAAGACATGACTTGCTCCTCATTGCTTTCTGCCGTGATTGTGAGGCTTCCCCAGCCATGTGGAACTGCAAGTCCATTAAATCTCTTTCTTTTGTAAATTGCCCAGTCTCTGGTATATCATTATCAACAGCATGAGAACAGACTAATACATAAGTCTAGAAGCAAACAGGGCTGTTGGGGACGGCTCCTGAGGAGAATCAATATCATCTTGCTCTCAACTGCCTCGGGGATGCCATCACTGTTGCGTCAGGCAGTGCAAGGTTTATCTCCTAAGACAAAGATGGAAAGGCTGTTGGCAGCATGGGTCAGGGAGGGAATGTTACCCTACTGGGGATGAGGAAGTTGTTTCTTCTAGCAAAAAAGGTTCATCAGAGTTTACAAGCTCAGTGTCCCCAGCTTCATCAGGGTTCTGCCAGGCATCCCCATTCTAAGATGCAGGGTCCCATTCTTTTCCAATCAATGCCCTGTCTTTAACAGTAGAGACCTGTTGAGGTTGTGCATGCACCTTTCATTGCAGGTCAGCCACTCGCATCATAAGAGCTTGTGTCTGATTTTCCACAATATCAGCTTTTTCTCTAGAGCAGATAATACTCTAAGGGCAACCTTGAGCAGACTTGAGGCTCAGTATCTGCTTCGGAAGCCAGGAGTTAGAATCCTTTAGTTCATCATTTTCTTTTATCACTTTGTCCAGTGAACTTAGGAGCAACCAACCAACTTCATTATGTTCCACATACAGTCAAAGGTGTTATGTATAGAGTCACTACACCCTTTACCTTTCGCAATTGGTGAATCAGGAGTGTCAAAGGCATTTATTTTGCATAACTGTCTAAACAGTTCATGCCAAGGACTATCAGTATTCTCCATAGTATTAGAAGTAGATTCCTTAGCATGTTTGGGTATAATCATATGAAGCAGCCAATTTCAGAAACCCCAAAACCAATGAAAGAACTCCATCCTTAATATTCTGTTCCTCTAGAGCCACTCCTGGTACCAAAATCTGTACTAGGCAATGTTCCCTGGAGGGATGGAACTAACAGGATACACACACACACACACACACACACACACACACATATACACACACACACACGAGGTATAAATATACACACACAGACACTATATATATATACACACACACACTATATATACAGGAGATATATATATGTATACTATATATACAGGAGATATATATATAAAAAACCATATATACTATATATATATAGTAGTTTATTAAGGAGTATTAACTTACACAATCACAAGGTCCCACAATAGGCCATCTGCACACTGAAGAGCAAAGAAGCCAGTCTGAGTCCCAAAACTGAAGAATTTTGAGTCCAATATTTAAGGACAGGAAGCATCCAGCATGGGAGAAAGATGTAGGCTGGGAGTCTAAGCCAGTCTAGTCTTTTCATGTTCTGCTGCCTGCTTTTTATTTTGGCCATGCTGGCAGCTGATTAGATTGTACCTACCCAGCTTAAGGGTGCATCTGCCTTTCCTAGCCCACCGACTCAACGTTAATCTCCTTTGGCAACACTCGCACAGACACACCTAGGAACAATACTTTGCATTCTTCCATCCAATCAAGTTGACACTCAGTATTAACCATCATAAAAGGCAAAGGAGGGAATGTCCTACACAGAGTATGGTTTTGCCAACATCTTGATTTCAGATATCTGCCTGCACAGCTGTGGGAGAATAAATGTCTGTTGTTTAAGATACAAAATATGGTACTTTGTTAAAACAGCTCTAGTAATCTCAAAAAACTTAGATTACCATTATAGGCATAAGGCGGATCACATTTCTCAAGTGGAACCAGAAATGGCCATGCATTGAGTAGAGCTTTGCTTCTTGCAAACATAAGATTGTAATGTCTAGACAATAAAATTATATTTTCTGCACAAGTAGTGATACAGATGAAAGGGTGGATGAGTAGTGTAAGAGTTAGGAAAGCAATTTAATCTCTCTAAAGGCATTGCCAAAGTTTCCAGTAGTGTGAAAGCACACTAGGAACACAAAAGAGGATGAGAATCAATGAGAAGAGGTGTCAAATACAACCATATGGCTATAACCTTCTAAAACAACAGTAAACAGAAATCAATAAGGAATTGAAAGCTAACATGTGTGACTCTGACTCTAAGATGTGCGGAAGACTATAGCAAATGGAGATCAGTGAGCAATGCTGTCCTCATGAGTATAAAAGGACATATGAGGTAAGGGGTAGCAAGATTATTGACTAACCTGATAGAGGGTATCTACCAGAATGTAACAGGAAATATTACTATTGTCTTTTTTATTAATCTAGTTATTATAGATCAAATTTTCTGGAAAACAGATACTGATACTGAAATCTGCTTGAACAAGATGTCCTGGAGTTCTCTAGGGGAAACAACTGTGATGGATACTGATTAAGGTTGGCTGAGAAAGAAGGAGAACTGCAATGCAGTTGATCTGGGATGGCCTTCAGTATTATCCTCCCAGGGTAAAATGGGGTTGTGTGTTTCTACCCTTGCCACAGTCAACTAGGCATTGAATGTGGGCTACTCCAAAGGCAGGAACATAATCTGGTGTGAAGACTCTTTTTGACTATGAGCAATAACCAAAGTGGAACTCTGCTGAAAGGCAATGGCCAGCACCACTATAAGAAGCTGAAGGATAAATAATTCAGTCCAGCAGAAGTCATCTTGGTGACTCTTTTACACTGTTTCTTTTTTCTTTCTACAAGGAATTTGAAATGAGACTCCATACAGGCAATATTAAAAAGCAATATAAATGGAAATTTAAAATCTAAAAATAATGCTAATGCAAGAATGCCCATGATGGTAGGCATCAATGCAATCGAAATATATGGCACTTATCTCCCTGATAGTCAAAGTATAAAGGAAACATGTTGTGACATCTCCTTATCATTATTAGAGGGTGGTTGGTGTCCCCACATAGAGTCCCCACTGGGGCACTGCCTAGTGGATCAGTAAGAAGGCCAGTGTCCTCCTGACCTCAGAATGGTAGCGCCACCGGCAGCTTGTACCCTGCACCTGGAGAGCTGCAGGCACTCAACACCACCCCTTAACAGCAACTGTGAGGCCTGAACCCTGCAAAGTCACAGGAAAAGAGCTGCCCAAGGCTTTGGGAGCCCCTCCCCCTGCACCAGCATGCCTTGTATGTGGGACATGGAGTAAAAGAAGATATTTTGGAGCTTTAAGATGTAATAATTGCCCTGCTGGGTTTTGGACTTGTTTGGGGCCACGCCTTTCTTTGGGCCAATTTCTCTCTCTTTTGGAATGGGAGTACTTCCCAGTCCTTGTACCCTCATTGTATCTTTGGAGTAGCCAACTTGTTTTTGATTTTACAGGCTCATAGGAGGAAGGGACTAGCCTTGTCTCAGGTGAGAGTTTGGACTTTTGAGTTAATGCTGGAATGAGTTAAGACATTGGGGGACTGTTGGGAAGGCATAATTGTATTTTGCAACGTGAGAGGAACATGAAATTTGGGAGGGTCCATGGGCTGAATGATATGGTTTGAATCTGTATCCCTGCCCAAATCTCACGTAGATTTGTAATCCCCACTGGAAGAGGTGATTGGATCATAGGGATAGTTTCTCGTGAGTGGTTTAGCACCATTCTCCTTTGGTACTGTACCGTGGCAGAGTTCTCATGAGATCTGGTTGTTTAAAAGTGTATAACATCTCCCTGCTATCTCTCTTTCTCCTGCTCTGGCCGTGTAAGACATGGCTGCTTCCCCCTTCGCCTTCTGCTATGGTTGTAAGTTTCCTGGGACCTCCTCAGAAGCTGAGCAGATGGCCAGAATTATGCTTCCTATACAGCCTGCACAACCATAAGACAATTCAATCTCTTTCCTTTATAAATTACCCAGTCTCAGGTGTTTCTTTAGAGCAATGCAAGAACAAACTAATACAGGTAATATATGATAAACTAAAGCTTCCACACTGACATTGTAAGGTGGAACAGAATGACATAAAGGAATAATGCCCTCAACAGCATTTTGTTCACAGCAGATACAATAGTACATTTTATGTAGTTGTTTCTTCTAAATATTGAGAAGGGAGTTAAGGAAAGATAGAACTCTTGAACTCAATGAAGGTTTTCTTTCCCAAAGCTACCACAGTAATTTGGCCCAACAGGCAGGTTTGGTGCTGAAGTTAAGTTCCAAGGCAAGTAGTCTATCTACCTCATGGCCTTTAGAGGATTATTGCTAAATTATTTTTTCCCTAGAAAAACAGTTCTATGGGAACATGCTCCTTAATCTTTTTGATCCTGTACATCTCCCCACAGGCAGAGCAACACTTGATCTATAGTAGACACTTAAATATCTGTTGAATGAATGAAAGAATAAAAAATATGATTTCTGTCAGGCAGTCCAAGGATGTGTGTGTGTGTGTGTGTGTGTGTTATGAGCAAGTGTGAAGTTTCAAGGGTGGTTACAATACACATTGGAATCCAGACAAGCAGAAGGCAAAGTAATAGTGAATAATTTTGAATGGAACAAGATTAGAAAAACCTTGAAAAGCAGTCAAAAGGGATTTATACTTAATGACATAAGAAACAGGGAACCAGTGAGATTTTTTAGCCAGGGAGCAAGATAAAAGCATTGTTTAAGGTAAGTGATCTTGGCAGCAGAAAAGTGAAAAATTTTTTCGTTGAACAAAGTGTTCCCGACAAGGACTATTTAATTTAATACTTTATTTTTAAACCAAATTTTGTCCAACCAGTTGTTCTTGTGGGGATAATTAATTTCAGATAATTTTTATTCTAATTACAAAAACATTAATTTGAAAGCATGAATACGTTTTTTAAAAATCAGAAAAAAATAAATTATTCCCTGAAAATTTTATTGCTATCATTCTTCCCACCTTTTTTTCCTCTGTATTTTAAGCAGTTGAGCTCAGATTATAGAGTTAATTTTGTTACCTTAACTATCATTTCAATTATATGCATTTTTCATGTTATTGAAAACTCTTCAGAGGCATAATTTTAACAATTCTATAATATTTACTTAAATGAATCGTCTATAATGTAGTTAACCTTTTATATAGTTGAATATTTAAGTGGTTTTAGTGCTCCAATCAGCATCCTATGTATAAATCTTTCTGGATATTTCAGATTATTTCCTTAACAAACTGTTCCTAGAAGGAGAACTGCAAGGTCATGAAATATTAATATTTTTATATGTATTTCCAAAATATTTCCCAAAATCATTGTATTACTGTGTACTCCCTCCAGCAGTATATAAGTGTACCAGTCTTCTATTACTGCACCAGGTGTGACTATTTAAAAGAATAATGTTACTGATTTGACAGGCAAGAAATTATATTACACCATGGCTGTAATTTAATTTCTATATCCAAAGAGTTAGTGCATTTTACTCAAGTAGTTATTATTCACTTCTATTTACATTTGTAAATCCTTTTATCTCATCCCTTTGCAATTTAGCTCAAGCTCCACACTAATTCAGTCTTTGTGTGTCTTCGGTCTTCATGAGCTTACTATATAATAAACCAATTAATTTATTGTATATTTGTTGGTTATTTATAGAAAACATAGAAAAGAGTTTGATTTTATTGCATTGTTTTTTCTTTTGTGATTGCTTTCATTTCTTTTAACATTACAATGCCTTTTCCTCCCCAGATTTGATCGCAAATCACTTTTATTTTTTGTATATGCTTTAAAAATCTAAATTTTAAAATGTAATTCTTTAATTCATCTGAAGTGTCTTTTGGTGTAAGGGGTGAAATAATATAACAGTCAGGGATACTGATGAGAAACACAGAAAACATCAAATGTTCCTGCCATCATCCATAGGAAAACATCAAGTCCAAGGAGTGCTCAGCAATTCATTTATGAACTTAGGACCTGAGTCTTGAGCTAGCAGGTGTAATTTTTGATGCCCAGGTCACCTGCTTCAATTTACCTTCAAAGGAGGCTGAGAGACAGTTCCAAATGCTGACTTTGAGAGCTAGAATTTATAATGTGGGAAATTCTCAAAAACTTAACATGAGTATTTAAAAAATGTTGAGTTGCCAAAAATGATAAATATTCCCTATAGGTGAGGAAATAAATTGGCCATTGTTTAAAAAACTCACTGATTGTGCTAATATTAATTATTATGTAATCTTGTATTTCTTCATAGTTATACTGTATCTTCATTATAATGTATACATTATTACATGTACAAAGTAGGTGTGTGGTTTGGGCTCAATTTTTAATAGTAGTACCTGAGTATTTAGGAAATTTAACATAAAACCTGAAGCCAGCCAAGAGTGAGATACACACACACAGATATTGATTTTTATACAGTCAACCCTCCTTACCCATGGTTTCCGTCTCACAGATTCAACCAACTCCTGATGGAAAATATGTGAGAAAAAAAAGAAAAAACAATACAACAGTAAATATGGTACCAAGAAAAACAATACAATATAACAAATATTGAAATGGAATTTACATTGCATTAGGTATTGTAAGTAATCTAGAGATGTTTTAAAGTATATGGGAGGACATGTTTCAAGTTACATGCAATTACTATGCTATTGTATATAAAAGACTTGAATACCCAAGTATTTATGTATCTTCAAGCATCCTGGAACCAATCTCAAAAATACCGAGGAACAACAGTATATTACCTCAACAGTGACTTTCATTTGGATGACTTGCAATTTTAAAGAGTGTCTTCACTATTAGGTCATTGAGCATTTCTTAATCCTCAAATAATAAAAGCAAATCATAGTGCCCAAAGCCTGTGCTCTTAACCTCCAATGTCAGTATTATTTCCATTTTACAAATGATAAAGAAAAGAAAACCTTATATAATGTTCTAAGATACATGAACTATTATATATAGATGAGAAATTCCATCAGTTGCCATCTTCGAATGTTGAAGACATATGTGTGTGTGCTTTGGTAATAACCCTTTCCCCCTAAGAGAGTCTATATTCCTGTTCACTCAGGATATAGAATAGTCCTCGTAATTACAAAATCACTTAGCACATTGCTCCAATTTTCACCAAGATCACAAAATCAGAACATAAGAAGGCATATTTATCCCTCAAGAAATTTACCAATAATTTTGTGTAAAGTTGTTGTTTTATTTAGTTCCTATGTCTTAGCCTTGGAATTGTTTCAGACATAGAAATTAATTTATAAGTCCAGTTAGAGTATAGAGATGAAAAAATATTTCAAGGCAGAAATTGAAGATTATACATTCTGTGGAATTTTGAATAGGACACATTAAATGGTTACCTTAGTAGGGGAAATACAGGCTACATTGCCTAAATCATAGATAGCATGCCTAAGGAGTGCGAGGCACCATCTTAAGGTTTTTGTTTTTTTTTTTTTTTTACCCCTGAAGAATAGATACTATTATCCCCAATTTTAAACATAAGGAAAGAGATGGGGCATTTTTTTTTTCCAAACAGTTGCCCAGCTTCAAAGTTAATGCTTTTCCCACTACTGCAGGTCGAAGACCCAAAGAAGCAAATATTTTTACATCACCCCATCTCATTTCTCTCGCTATATCCTTGGTACTCACTGGTAGGACCAGTTTGGGCATTACTGTGAGAGGCAGGTTTCATATGTGTTCTCAGAGACCAGGAAAGCCTAAATATTCAATGATGCTGTACTAAAATTTCATTTCTTGATGGATTTCATCATTAGAAATAGGTATTCCAGGAACTTCCAAGTTCATAAGTAATGTAGCATGTAGTCAGAATAAAACATTAGCCAAAACATTGGAGACATGGATATGATTTATAAAGTCATTGATACACCAAGGGCCACAACTCTTGCTCTGTCCTTATAACTTATTTTCCCCTCCTTGATCCCTGAGATAGGCTCCACTATTTTCAGGCCATAGGGTTATGAGGGCGATGTTCATAAAAAGATGCTGTGGAAGAAGGGTGAAAGAAGCCCCAGGACGCTGCAGAATAAGGAGTATAGAAGATAAAGGAGACTTTCAAAGACTTAACATGAGACAAAGTTCATGAATGCCTTAATTATTTGACTTCTGTGACTCAACATCAATATTTGATTGGGCCAACGTACTTTAAAAGTAACATCATTTTGAGGATCATGGCTTTATAAACACAAAATATGTTTATAAAGCTCAACCACGCTGGATGAGATATTTACGCATTTAAAAAAAAAGATGAATTAGCAAACGTTGTAGCCATTCTTACAATATCTTTGAATAGTAATTTTCTGTAATGTACAGACTCATCTAAAAGTTTATTATTGTCATGGTTATTACCTTCATGAGTTGTTGATTTTAGCAGAAATTCTGGAGCTAACTAATGCCTATCAAGATGTATTTAGTGTGATCAAGTGATTTTCTTTTACAAATATAGCTTGTAAAATTTAAATTTGTAATTTATAAAATTTAAATTAAATTAAAATGCAATTGTCATTTATAAGATTTAAATAAAATCAAAATTTAAAATATTTAACTATTTTACAGTTTATGTTTTATTAATTTTTTTCAACTTTTATTTTAGGTTCAGGAGATACATGTGCAGATTTGTTACGTGGGTAAACTGCATGTCACTGGTTTTGGTGCACAAATGATTTCATCGCCCAGGTAGTGAGCATAGTACTCTCACCCTTCTTCCATCCTCCTGCATCAAGTAGGCCCCAGTGTCTATTGTTCCAATCTTTGCATACAAGTGTTCTCAATGTTAAGCTCCACTTATCAGTGAGAACATGTGGTATTTGGTTTTCTGTTCTTGCATTCATTTGCTTAGGATAATGGACTCCAGCTGCATCCACATTGCTGCATAGGATATGATTTTGTTTTCTTTTATGACTGTGTAGTATTCTATGGTGTATATGCACTGCATTATCTTTCATCAGTCCACCACGATGGGCATCTAGCTGGATTCCATGTCTTTTCTTTTGTGACTAGTGCTGCAATGAACTTACAAGTGCATGCGTCCTTTTGGTAGAACAATTTATATGTCGTTTTGGGGATATACCCGATAATGAGACTGCTGGTCTAATGGTAGTTCTGTTTTAAGGTTTTTGAGAAATGTCCAAACTGCTTTACACAGCAGTTAAACTAATTTACATTCCCACCAGCAGTGAATAAGTATTCCCTTCTCTCCACAACGTTGTTAATATCTGTTATTTTTTGACCTTTTGATAATAACCATTCTGACTGCTATGAAATGCTATCTCATTGTGATTTCAATTTGCATTTCACTGATGATTAGGGATCTGGAACATTTTTTCATATGTTAGTTGGCTGCTTGTATGGCTTCCTTTGAGAAGTGTCTGTTCATGTCCTTTGCCCATTATTTTAATGGAGTTGCTAGGTTTTCTCTTGTTTCATTTAAGTTCCTTAAAGATTTTGTATATTAGACTTTTGTTAGATGCATAGTTTGCAAATATTTCCTCCCATTCCTGTAGGTTGTCTGTTTGCTATGTTGATAATTTCTTTTTCCGTGTAGAAGCTCTTCAGATTAATTACCTTTCGCTTGTCTACTTTTGTTTTTGCTGCATTCTCTTTTAGAGACTCTCATGAAATCTTTGCCAAAACCTATATCCAGAATGCTATTTCTTAAGTTATTCTTCTTGTGTTTGTAGAGTTTTAGGACTTAAATGTAAGTTGTTAATGCATATGGAATTGATTTTTGTATATGGTGAAAGGAAAGATTCCAGTTTCAATCTTCTCATATGGCTAGCCAGTTATTCAAGCACCATTTACTGAATAGGGAGCCCTTGCTCCATTGCTTGTTATTGTTGCCTTTGTTGAAGAGCAGGTGGTTGTAGGTGTGCAGTTTTATTTCTGAATTATCTAAACTGTTCCATTCATCCCTGTGTCTGTTTTTGTATCAATACCATTCTGTTTTAGGTCCTGTAGCCTTGTAGTATAGTCTGAAGTCAGGCAGTGTGCTACCTCTGGCTTTGTTCTTTTTGCTTAAGATTGCTTTGGTTATTTTGGCTCTTTTTTGATGCATATGAATTTTATAATAGATTTTTCTAATTCTGAGGAAAATGACAATGGTAGTTTGATGGAAATAGCACTGAATCTGCAGATTGCTTTTGGCAGTATGGCCATTTTAACAATATTGTTTCCCCGTACCAATGAGCATGGAATGATTTTCAATTTGTTTGTATCATCTACCATTTCTTTCAACAGTATTTTTTAATTCTCCATGTAGAGAACTTTCACTTTCTTCATTAGCTGCATTCCTAGGTATTGTTTCTGAGTGTGTGGCTACTGTGAATGGGATTGAGCTATTAATTTGTCTCTCAGTTTTGACATTATTGATATATAGAAATGCCACTAATTTTTGTACATTAATTTGTATTCTAAAACTTTAGCGAAGGTTTTTTTCTGTTTTATCATTTCTAGGAGACCATGTACAGACGCTGTGGGGTTTTCTAGGTATAGAATCATATCACCAGCAAAGAGAGATAGCTTTTTCCTATTTGGATTCCTTTTCTTTCTTTCTTTTGCCTGATTGCTTTGGTTGGGACTTCTAGTGATATATGGAACAGGAATGGTGAGAGAGGGCCTCCTTGTCTTGTTCTGGTACTCAGGATAATGCTTCCAGCTTTTGCCCATTGAGCAGGACATTTGCTGTGAGTTTGTCATACATGGCTCATTATTTTGAAGTATCTCCCTTCAATGCCTAGTTTTTTTTTGAATTTTATCAAAAGCCTTTTCTGCATCTAGTGAGATGATAAAATGATTTTTGTTTTTAGCTTTGTTTTGTGATGAAATACATTTATTGATATGTGTATGTTGAACCAATCTTTCATCCAAGGAATAAAGCTTACTTAATTGTGATGGATTCACTTTTTTATGTGCTGCTGAATTCAGTTTGCTAGTATTTTGCTGAAGATTTTTGTGTCTATGTCCACCAGGGATATTAGCCTGAAGTTTTCTTTTACAGTTTTTTGCCTTTGCCAGGATTTAGTATCAGAATAATTCTGGGCTCAAGAATGTGTTGGGAAGTAGTCTCTCTCACTCAACTTTTTGGAATAATTTCAGTAGATTGGTACCAGCTCTTCTTTGTATGTCTGGTAGAATTCAGCTGTTAATCCATCTGGTCCAGGGCTTTTTTTGGGTGGTAGGGTACATATTATTGATTCAATTTCAGAACTTGTTATTCATCTCTTTCTGATTTCAATTTTTTCTTGGTTCAGTCTTCAAAAGTTATGCATTTCCAGGGATTTATCCATTTTTTCTAGGTTTTCTAGTTTGTGCACATACATATGTTCATAATAGACTCTTGTATTTCTGTGGGGTCTGTGGTAGTGTTACCTTTTTGATTTCTGATTGTATTTACTTGGATTGCCTCTCTTTTTTCTCTTTATCAGTCTAGCTAGCAGTCTATTAATATTCATTATTCTTTTAAGAAAACAACTTTTGGCTTCAGTTATCTTTTATATGGGTTTTCATGTCTCAATGTTGTTCAGCTCAGCTCTGATTTTAGTTGTATATTTTCTTTTTCTAGCGTTGGGGTTGGTTTGCTTCTGTTTTTTCTAGTGCATCTAGGTGCGATGTTAGTTTTTCAATTTGAGATCTTTCTGCCTTCTTGATATAGGCATATAGTGCTATAAACTTTCCTTTTGCTGCTTGAACTGTGTTCCAGAGATTCTGGTACGGTATAGCTTTGTTTTCATTCATTTTATTTTTTAAAATTTCTGCCTTAATTTTATTGTTTATGCAACAGTCTTTCAGTCGCAGGTTGCTTAATTTCTATATGGTTTTGAGAGATCTTCTTGCTATTGGTCTTCATGTTTATGGCACTGTGATCTCAGAGTGTGGTTGGTATCATTTCATTTTTTAAAAATTTGTTGAGAACCTCTTTGTGAGTGAACACATGGTTAATTTTAGAGTATGTGCCATGTGCAGATGAGAAAAATATACTCTAAGTAGAGTATTCTGCAGATGTCTAGTGGGTCCGTTTGGTCAAGTGTCTAGTTTAAGTCTCACATATCTTTGTTAGTTTTCTGTTTTGTTGATTTGTCTAACACTGTCAGTGGAGTGTTGAAGCTTCCCACTGTTATTGTGTTGTTATCTAAGTCTTTTTGTAGGTCTTTAAGAACTTATTTTATAAATCTGGGTGCTCCAATGTTGGGTGCATATATATTTAGAATTGTTAAATCTTGTTTAATTGAACACTTTATTATTATGTAATGCCCTTCTTTGTCTTTCTTGATCATTGTTGGTCTAATATCTGTATTTTTTTCTGAAATAAGAACAGCAACTGTTGCTCTTTTTTGTTTTCAATTTGATTAATAGATTTTTCTCCATTTATTTACTTTGAGCCAATGAGTATTGTTGTATGTGAGATGAATCTTTTGACAGCATCCTGTTGAGTCTTGCTTCTTTATCCAACTTGCTACTCTATGCCTCTTACATGGGGCATTTAGCTCATTTTTGTTCAAGGTTAATATTGATATGTGAGAATTTGGTCTTGTCATCATAATATTAGCTGGCTGTCATACAGACTTGATTGTATGGTTGCTTTGTAGTGTCAGTGAGTTGTGTGCTAAAGTATGTTTTTGTGGTGGCAAGTATTGATTTCTCATTTCCATGTTTAGCCTTCCCTTAAGGACGTCTTCTAAGGCAGGTCTTGTAGTAAAAACTTCCCTTAGCATTTTCTTATCTAAAACCGGCTTCACTTCCCCTTTTCTTATAAAGTTTAATATGACTGGATATGAAATTCTTAGTTGAAATTTCTTTCCTTTAATAAAATTGAATATAGGCCTCCAATCTCTTCTGGCTTATAAGATTTCTACTGAAAGATCTACGTTAGACTCATTATGTGACGTGCTCCTTTTCTCTAGCTGACTTTAAGATTTTTTAAATCTTGTGTTGACCTTGAAAAATGTGATGAGTATGTGTTTTGGGATGGCCATTTTGTATTGTATCTTATAGGGGGTCTCTGAATTTCCTAAATGTTTATGTTGATCTCTCTAGATAAGTTGGGGAAATTTTCATTGACAATATCCTCAATAATTTTTCCAAGTTGCTTGCTCTCTCATCTCCTTTAAGACTCCCAATGAATCATAGGTTTGATTTACTTACATAAGCCCATATTTCTCGGAGGTTTTGTTCATTGTTTTCTCTTCTTTTTTCTCTATGTTTGTCTGCCTGCATCGATTCACAAGAGTAGTCCTCAAGCTCTGTTATTCTTTCATCAGCTTGGTCTATTCTGTTGTTAATGCTTCCAGTTATATTATGAAATTTTCGTAGTCAATTTTTTTTTGTTTCCAGAATTTCAGTTTAGTTCTTTCTTTAAATGGCTATATCATCTTGCAACTCTTAGACTGTGTTACTGTTTTCCTTGAACTGGGTTTCAACCTTCTCCTGTATCTTATTGAGCCCCCTTGCTAGCCAGATTCTGAATTCTATATTTGTCTTTCCAGTCATTTCAATCTGGTTAAGAATTATTGCTGGTAAGTTACTGTGGTTTTGTTAGAAGTAAGAAGACACTCTGGATTTTAGAGTTGTTAGAATTCTTGCACTGATTCTTTCTCATCGGTATAAGCTAATGTTCCTTTAATCTTTGAAGTTGCTGTTCTTTGGATGCAGTTTTTTGCTTTACCTTTATTTGATGTCTTTGAGGGTTTCTCTCTGGTATAAGTTGGATTTAGTCAATTGGCTTCGTTTCTGGATACTTTGAGGGGGCCAAGTCTCAGCTCTCCTGAGTGTCATGTTCTAACCTTCTGGGGCTGGACCAAGTTCCACAGCTTTGTCTTCTGGTCACACGAGGTCAAGCACCTGCTGCACTGGAGGGGTCAAAGTGTTCCCAGTCTGCAGGTGCTGTGATGATAATTGTTGGTAAAAGTGCTATGGCATGGCAAAGGGTGGGCCACAAGACAGTGTGCTACAGTGAGGGGGTCACAGGCAAATGTCCATGGTAGGGCAGTAGGGGAGGGCTGCAGGTGAGTGCACACCAACAGGGCTGTGGAATGATACAGACACATGTGCACACATATGTGCACTGGCAAGGTAGCAGGTAGAAGCTGCAGGAGAATGCACAATGGTCAGGGAAGGCTGAGGGCAGGTGTGTGCCAGCGAGGGGCCATCTGAAAAAGAGTTCAAATGGAAAGGTGAGGGTTTCTGGTGAAAAATCTGTAGTGGTGTTCGCTGGCAAGTATTTCAGCAGGACAGCTAAGGCTGTGCTGCAAGCAGATGTGGCCAGGCAAGAACTGTAAGAGGGATTGTATACAGGGGAGTATTCAGATCAGACTCATCCCATCTGACAGAAAAGACAGCCCTGCTCCCTCCACTTCTGGCAGCTAACAAATGCTAAAGCCACTTGGAGGAATATGGTGGGTCTTAGGGGATGGGCACTTATGACCATGCTCCACTGCAACTGTTCCTGTGCCAAACCTTCTGGGCTCCACACAGACTGGAGTTCTGTCTCTGCCAACTCTCCAGGGAGTCAACCCAAATGTCATGACCCCCATGGGGGGGTCATGAGGTCTCCTGCAACTAGGATCCCAGAGGTCCATGGTGAGAGTGGGCTGCTCCACACCTATTTTACCTGTCCCTTCCACAGGAGCCTCTCAGGGCTAGGAACAAGTCTTGGTGCTCTACAACCCCATCCATGGTTCCTGGCTTTTAGCCCCAGGGTCTGTGTCCTCCTTTGTCCATTCTCAATGCCTTCCTTCCAAAGATCTGCTTGAAGTGTCCTGGTCTACTTCATGTTCTGGTCTCTCTCAGTGGAACAAGTTCTTCCTAGCTGCATCGAGTTGGCCATCTTGGCTTCCACTCAGTTTACATTTTTAAACACAGAATCAGTTTACCCCACTAAATACAAGTTCAAAAAATGTTAACAGTGTATGAGTTTAGTCATTAATCATTAGCCATTTGGTGTGTCCATACCAACTTACTTTTAGTAAAACAGGTTTATAAAGGCTGTATATAATCAATTTTGGATTAACAAAATTACTCTCAGTTATAGTAAAAATAATTTCTTATTATCTTACTGTTATGGACTGAATATTTTTGTCTATCCAAAATTTATATGTTGAAATTGGGGTCTTTGGGGTATAATTAGGTTATGAAACCCTCTCAAGTGGGATTAGTGCTTGTGATGGTTAATTTTATGTGTCACCTTGACTGAGCTAGAAGGTGGACAATAGCTGCCAAAACATTATTTCTGAATGTGTTTATGAGGGAGATTCCAGAAGATATTAGCATTTAAATTAGTAGGCTGAGTAATGAAAATTCTTCTTGCCAATGTAGATGGATATCATCCATTCCACTGAGGACCCAAAGAGAACAAAAAGGTAGAGAAATAACAAAAAGGAGATGAATTATCTTTTCTTGAGCTGGGACATCCATCTTCTTTTGCCCTCAGATATCAGAGCTCCTGATTCTTGGACTCCAGAAACCCCATCCTCATTTTCAGGCCTTTAGACCCCCACCTGAACTCCAACCGAATTACATCACCAGTTTTTCTCCAGCTTACAGACTCCAGATGGTGAGACATCTAGGCTTCCATTATATATGAGCTAATTTCCACTTTATACATATATATGTATTTTATATATATATATATGCATATACACAAACATATGTATTTCATATATATTTCATATTGGTTCCGTTTGTCTGGAGAATTCTGACTAATCCAGTGCCCTTACAAAAGAGACCTCAGAAAACTCCCTATCCCAGTTTTCCATTATCTGAGGATACATGTAGTAGTTGGCAGCCTACAACCCTGAAGAGGCACCTCACTAGTCTCTGTCTATGCTGGGACCCTGATCTCAGACTCCCATGCTTCAGAACTGTGGGAAGTAAATTTCTGTTGTCTTTTATATATGTCTTTAGTTCATTTGAAGATTACTGTAGTTAATGAGTTTGGCTCCCATTTATAAAAAAAGTCACACACTTTCAAGAAAACCAACAGCTTCAAAATATGGGCAGTGTCTTCCTCAATAAGGCTGCAACAAACCTACATGAGTTGATTCCTGCCTCTTGTACACAAATGTATTGATTGCTACCGTTGGCTTTGGAAGACAAAAAATGTACAATCATTTGTGGATAAGATAAGTGATAGAAGCTGCAGGTGGTTAAAATATGCTAACACTTCAATCTTAAATAAAATTTTGAAACTTTTGGCAGATAGGGCAAGCAACAGACATTGGGAAATTAATTGTTCTTTAATATAGGACACCCACACATCCTGAAATATTTTATTTCAAATTATATTGATGACACAAATTGTCTAAGTATGAAAAATTCCCTGCCAGATTATGAGCTGAGGTTATGACATGGCTTCATAGTTTCTAAAACATAGAACTTAACTATGTATGTGTGTTAATTAGATGGATTAGAACTAGGAATAGAGATTTCCCTATGAAAATAAGCAAGTTCAGTCCTGTATTAAGTGAACGTCCACTGAGTGACTTTGCCAGTCACTGTGCTGGACAGTGAGGATAAACGTATAAAAGGGACAGACAAAAGTGTTGCCCTTAAGAATTTACAGTCCAAATCCCAGCACTTTGGGAGGCCGAGACGGGCGGATCACGAGGTCAGGAGTTCGAGACCATCCTGGCTAACACGGTGAAACCCCGTCTCTACTAAAAAAATACGAAAAACTAGCCGGGCGAGGTGGCAGGCGCCTGTAGTCCCGGCTACTCGGGAGGCTGAGGCAGGAGAATGGCGTAAAAACCCGGGAGGCGGAGTTTGCAGTGAGCTGAGATCCGGCCACTGCACTCCAGCCTGGGCGACACAGCGAGACTCCGTCTCAAAAAAAAAAAAAAAAAAAAAAAAAAAAAAAAAAAAAAGAATTTACAGTCCAGCAGAGAAGGTACATAGATATGTAACTAGAGTGGAGTTAACTTATAAAAGCATTTCTCATTCAGAACGAGGTACCTCAGACCTTGAAGACTGCATCATTGTCAATAAATATGTTTTTCCCAATTTAATGTTGCTGCCTCAGAGTGTTTCTATTACAGCCTTATTTATACAGGTCAAACATCAACAGAAACATATGAAGCAACTTGAGAGACATCACATATTATACGTAAACAAGCAAGGCAGAATTTTTACATGTTCTGTTCCCTTTGTTTTCTTCTACGTATTCAATGTCTAGCATAGCACTGTGCTAGGTAATAATGGGAATAGCAAACAATATAAATCACAGGAATTCAAATGTATTAGAATCACACTGGTGTTATAGTCAGAGGGGTGTGCCGATACCAATTTACTTTTAGTAAAGCAGGTTTATAAAGGTTGTATATAAATTAACTAATTGATTTTGTATTGGTAAAAATAATTTCTTATTACCTTACTATTATGGGCTGAATATTTTTGTCCACCTAAAATTTATATGTTAAAATTCTAACTCCAATGTGATAGTATTAAGAAGTGAGACCCTTGGGATATCTGAGGTCATGAAGCCCACGTAGATGGGATTGGTGAAAGAAAGGGTTCCAGGGCCACTTTGAGAGAAATGGGTAAAGTTGGCAAAGAAATAAGCAGTGTGTTTTTATATAAGGAATTTCTGGGAAAGATATACAAAATCAGAGGTGGCTAAACAAATTTATGAAGCAAGCTGCTTATGAAACACTCAAAGAGTGGGAAGTCTGTCTGTATGGGAAGACTTGCCAGAGCTTTTAATATACTGCTAATATGGCAAATCTCAAAAAAGGTATATAGCATGCAAAATTTTTCAGAAGTATTTCCTTAAAAAATCAATGTTTATACATTATCATGGCTCACATACTTTGGAAAGTCAAAGTCATGCTAAATTGAAAAAGCAGACCTCAAAATATTAAGAGCCATCTATGACAAACCCACAGCCAACATCACAATGCACGGGCAAAAGTTGGAAGCATTCCCCCTAAGAAATGGACAAAGACTAGAATGCCCACTCTCACCACTCCAATTCAACATAGTACTGGAAGTCCTATCCAGAGAAATCAGGCAAGAGAAATAAATACAAGTCATCCAGATGTGAAAAGAGGAAATCAACTTATCTCTCTTATCAGATGATATGATTCTATACCAAGAAAGCCCTAAAGATTCTCCTGAAAGATTACTATACCCGACAAAGGACTTCAGCAAAGTCTCTGGCTTCAAAAAAAAAAATCAATGTACAAAAATGAGTAGCATTTCTGTAGCCAATAATATTCAAGCTGAGAACCAAATCAAGAATGCAATCCCACTTACAATAGCCACAATAAATAAATAAATAAATAAATAAATAAAATACCTAGAAATACACCTAATCAACAAGATGAAGATCTCTGTGAGGTGAACTACAAAACACTGCTGAAAGAAATCGTAGATGACAAAAACAAATCAAAAAGCATTCCATCCTCATGGATAAGAAGAATCAATACCATTTAAATAGTTATTACTGCCCAAAGCAATCTACAGATTCAATGCTATTCCTATCAAACTACCAATATCATTTTTCTCAGAATTAGAAAAAGCTATTCTTTTTTTTTTTTTTTTTTTTTTTTTGAGACGGAGTCTCGCTCTGTAGCCCAGGCTGGAGTGCAGTGGCCGGATCTCAGCTCACTGCAAGCTCCGCCTCCCGGGTTCATGCCATTCTCCGGCCTCAGCCTCCCGAGTAGCTGGGACTACAGGCGCCCGCCATCTCGCCCGGCTATTTTTTGTATTTCTTAGTAGAGACGGGGTTTCACTGTGTTCGCCAGGATGGTCTCAATCTCCTGACCTCGTGATCCGCCCATCTCGGCCTCCCAAAGTGCTGGGATTACAGGCTTGAGCCACCGCGCCCGGCCGAAAAAGCTATTCTAAAATCACATGGAGCCGAAATCAAGCCCACGTAGCCAAGCAGTCCTAAGCAAAAAGAACAAAGCCTGTCTTCAAAGTATACCCTGCCTGACTTCAAAGTATACCGCAAGGCTACAGTAACCAAAGTGGAATGGTACTAATACAAAGACAGACACATAGACCAATAAAACAAGTTGAAAATTTCAGAAATAAAGCCACACACCTGCAACCACCTACTCTTCAACAAAGTCAACACTAATAAGCAATGGGGAAAAATCTATTCAATAAATGGTGTTGGGATAACTGGCTACTCACATGCAGAATATTGAAACTAGAACCATTTCTTTAACCACATAAAAAGAAATCAACCTAAGATTCATTAACAACTTAAATTTAAGGCCTAAATCTCTAAAAACCCTGGAAAAACAACTAGGAAATACTCTTCTGGACATTGGCCTAGGCAAAGAATGTATGATGAAATCCCCAAAGGCAAGTTTAACAAAATAAAAGACAAATGTGGTTTAAAGTAAAGAGCTTCTGTACAGCAAAAGAAACTACCAGCATTGCAAACAGATAACCTACAAGAATTAGAGAAAATATTTACAATCTATGCGTGTGACAAAGGACTGGTATCCAGAATCTATAAGGAACCTAAATAAATCAAGAAGAAAAAGCAAACCCATTAAAAAGTGGGCGAAGGACATGAAAAGACCCTTCTCAAAGAAGACATACAAGCAGCTAACAAACATATGAAAAATGTTTGACATTGCTAATCATTAGAGAAACGCAAGTCAAAACCACAATGAGATTCCATCTCACATGAGTCAGAATGGCTATTATCAAAAAGCCAAGAAGATATTGGCAAGGCTGTGGAGAGAAGAGAACATGTACACTGTGAGAATGCAAATCAGTTCAGCCACTGTGGAAAGCAGTTTGGAGATTTCTCAAAGAACTGAAAATAGAATTACCACTCAATCCGGCAATCCCATTACTTTATAGATACCCAAAGGAAAACAAATTGGCATATATTTCCTTTGGGATATATATCCAAAGGAAAATAAATTATTCTACCAGAAAGACACATGCACTCATATGTTCGTTGCAGCGCTACTCACAATAACAGACATGAAATCAACCTACGTGCCCATCAGAGGTAGACTGGATGAAGAAAATGTGCCGCACTGACATCATGGAATACCACACAGCCATAAAAAAGAGTGAAGTCATGTTCTTTGCAGCAACATGGATGCAGCTATAGGCCATTATCCTGAGCAAACTAATGCAGAAATAGGAAACCAAATACCACATGTTCTCACTCATGAGTGGGAGGTAAACACTGGGTACACATGAACATAAAGATGGGAACAATAGACACCGGGAACTCCAAAAGGAGGGAGGGAGAGATGGGGGCAAGGGCTGAAACACTTCTTATTGGGTACTGTGTCCGCTATCTGAGTGATGAGATCAAGAGAAGCCCAAACCTCAGAACCACTCGATACACTTGTAACACTCCTCTGCACAAACCCCCAAATATAAAATAAAAATGGAAATTTTTTTTTGAAAAGTTATGCTACAAAAAATACCATTCAGTAAAGGCATTTTAGAACTAAAGAGAAGGAACTAGCCTTAGTCCAACCTTCTTCTATTTTAAGATACCATATTAAAGCATACATTCTTTCCTTGCCACAACTTGGAACAAATTCCTTAGCTGGGGAGATTTTCCCCTCAAATAGGAAGAAATATGTGCTAGCTATTTTTGAGTAGTAGGAATGTAAAAAATGTATATTTTTGAAAATTGGAGACTTTTTTGTCCTTGAATAACTCAAGACTTCTTTGTTCTTCAGAATCAAATTTAGCAAGTAATTAGTGCATAATCAGAACCAGTTGTAGCATCAGACTCTATTTAGTTAAAGTGCATTTAAAAATACATAAGAAGACAGATAAAATGAATTTTCTTTCTAATGATGCCAACCTCATGAGTACTGTTGTTGAAGAATACACGACGGGGCTGAGAGATCTATTTTGCTGACTTCCAGAAAGTCACTGGTAATTAATTTTTTCTCCAACTTTGGTTTAACAATATATTTGAAGCAAATTGGAGTTTTGAATCAAAGACTAGAAGCATAAAATCAAAGAGAAACAGTCCAGGATTCTAATTCCAGGTTTGCTATCTATCAACTGAGAAACAGTGGGCAAATTATTTAACCTCGCTGAGTCCTGATGTGCTCATCCTCCCTTTTCAATTCACCTAGCCTCTATGTCAAATTTCACAGCAGTTTCCAAACAGGAACAAGGTGGATATAGCATCTCAGCTTACCTGATGTTTTATACAATGTTAATAAATAGTTGAATAATACAGAGTTATTAAAATAACACAATAAATTATTATAATAATTATTACAACAGTACAATGAATAATACAAAGAAATATAAAGCTAATACTTGAATAAATACAACAAAGCCACATAAACCAAAAGATACAAAGATAAAATAGAAGCAGTTACAAGAGAAGCAGCTCTATCAACCTCTGTTGTCAGACTATTAAGACGTGCATCCGCATCTTCATTTTCTTATCATATATCTTCTAAACACAGGCTTACAATCTAGCTTTTCCCCCCTACTACACCACTGAAACTACAATAATACAATAGCTCTCACATTTTAGTGTGCATTTGAATCATCTGGAAAGCTTGATGAAAGGCTATGTCCAACCACGCTTGTTTCTGATTCAGTATGTGTGGGAAATGGCCCAAGAATTCAGACTTCTGATAAACGTAAAGGTGATGCTGATTCCAATGGTCCTGGTCATACTTTGAGACTCTCTCTCTAGTACATCATTCTCAATCTTGACTGAATGTTAGAATCTACTTGGGATTTTTTTTTTAATGTCTATTCATTCAGACAAATTAAATCAGAATTTTTGAGTGGTAAAACCAAGGCATAGATTTTTTTGTTTTAGATCCCCAGGTTATAAAGTATTGCTCAGGCAAAACACAAATGGTTTTCTTTTCTTTCTTTCTTTCTTTTTCTTTTCTTTTTTTTTTTTTTTTTTTTTTTGAGAATGAGTCTCACTCTGTCGCCCAGGCTGGAGTGGAGTGCAGTGGCGCGATCTGCACGCTCCGCCTCCCCGGTTCAGACCATTCTCCTGCCTCAGCTTCCTGAGTAGTTGGGACTACTCAGGCGCCCGCCGCCATGCCTGGCTAATTTTTTGTATTTTAGTAGAGACGGGGTTTCACCATGTTAGCCAAGATGGTCTCCATCTCCTGACCTCGTTATCTGCCCACCTGGGCCTCCCAAAGTGCTGGGATTACAGTCGTGAGCCACCGCGCCCAGCCTGGTTTTCTTTTGTATACAGTCAAGTATAATTTGCTGAATCATAGATCTGAAGATATAGTTTGGGTCTGCTAGGTTTACCTTGGAGCCATTGCCTGGAGTACTGCTTGGTTGCATAGCAGGCACTTCTCCACTGAAAAGTAGTTGAAGTTCTTACTGAAGTAAGAGTTGATTTTCTTAACCTGTCTACTGTAGTGGATAATGCTGACCTTTCTTCTTTTGGACACACCTCTCAATTCATAATTTGCATACTAGGTATTCCTATTTCTTACTGGCATTAATGACTGTTTGCTTATTTGTTTGTTTTGATTGTTCCTTCTCCTTTACAGTATTCAAGTCTTGCTTTTGGTCTTGTGTGTTCCTTTTCCTATTAATATATTAAAGTTGTATTCACATCCTTCCTCCATGCAAGTGATGTTAGCATATTCTTTATTTTCCAGGGACCCCCTAATATGAGAAAGGGTTTAGGTTCCTTCCCTTAAATCACTCTAATTTTTATCTTGGAAAGGTAACTCGTCATAGATATCATCCTGGAAAGTAAAAATGTAGTTACACATAGATAATAATAGCAAAATACCCAGCAATTACTGAACACAAAGCAGTGTGCTAAGGGCTTCATGTGGATCATATAATTTATTTTTTATAATAAATTTATGTCTTGGATACTGTACTCATTCCTATTTTACAGATGAGAAAAATAAGGCACAAGGAAGTTAAACTAGCCCAAAGTTATGCAGCTAGTGAAACTCAGTAATTTCAAAGAGGTAAATTGGCTTCAGAAATCAAAACCTAACAATTCCATTATGGGAGATTATAGAGAAGAGGTTCTAAAAATAAATAGAACCAAGTTACAAGATGTTTAAAAAAGAAAAGAGAGAGAATACCTCCATGAGAGTAGAAAATGATACTTGATTGAATATAATTTTAAAAAAAGCACTAAAATAATGAGGCTCAAATCAAGGAACAAGAAAAAGACCACCACAGATGTTCACGGAAAAAGAGCTACAGGGTAGGGAAGACCACACATGTCAGGAGATATAGGAGGGAGGAGGGGCAGGTGCATTCCCTGAGTTTGCCAGTGGAAAAGTTTCATGATTATTTCCCATGGATCTGATGTGGGCTAATCAGGAAACATAGAGCTGACTTGTAATCATCATGGTATTTTTGTAATAGATAAGCCTTTGGGGACAGAAAAATGTAGCATCAAGATACTGGATGTTATTTGAAAGCCAGTTTGTTAGGAACTTCAGGAAATGTCTGAGTCAAGAAACTGGAATAGGGATGCAACTGTACACAGGTCAAGGGAACTGCAGTTGGGGAAGCCTAGCAGGAACCTTCCGAAAAGCTGCAAAAGTGACCCTGTGATTTCAAAGAAGGAGATCTAAGTTTATGCATGAGGCAGGACCAGAAAGCATAAAGTCAGTTATGTGAGAACCAAATGAAGTAAATCTCTTTTCATATGTCACCATGCCCTCCTCCCTTCCTCTAAACTTGAAGTTCTTAGAACCTGGAAAGCAAGCAAATGGGAATGAAAGAGAAGCAGAAACAGAGAAATAGCATAGAAGCCAACCGATTCAGTTTACACTCTAATGCAGGTTAGAGGTTGAGGAGGGAGTGACATTAAACCATTGTCAAAGTTTTGTATATCAATTTACACTGGACATTCAAATTTCTGAAGTAGTGTGTGTTTCTTAAAATGACTATCAGACTGTGTGTTGCCTAAGAGTGAGCAAAAACATGGAGGAAGACCAAAATACAAGTCTGTTTTGTTTAAAAGGTGAGTTGTGCTTATTTAATAAACTGTTCACACATGGATAACAGCATTCTCAGGTGATATCTTAATGTGTTCACCTTGGAACACAAGTTGGTCTGGAGAGGGCACAGGCAACGCCTGCAGAAAGTGGTTTTCTGTGAAGAACAGAGAAAGCCTTTAGAGTATGGAAAATGAAACTCAAGAGATCATATATTTTCAAAGGTTTGGTTCAAGGAATGTGAAGCCACGTTGGGTAGGAGAAATATCTAAGTGTGTTCATCTCACTGTGACCAAGATTACCTATTAGTCTTCCATGAGTCCTGACATGAGCAATAAACAATTAAAAAAACACATTTTTCTTTATATTTCTAAGTAATATGGTAGGTACTAGAACCCATGTGATGTATTAGTCAGGTTTGGGAATTTTTTAAAAAATTGCTCTTGGTATTTCAAGCAGGAATGAATTTAGTACTCAGAATTTGGTCCCTATGTAACTGTTGGAAGGGCTGAGGGAACCAAGATCAGGAAAGGCTGACACTAGCTCTCAGGTTCCTCTCACCAGCCTGCAGATATTCGGGAAATTTCCACGATCAGAAACTCCATAAAACCACTTTCAAATGGTCACGGCTGACTGCAGAATTGAGGCAGGTGACTTCCAAAATGTTCTTAGAAGGCACTGATCATGCTGAACCTCGCATCTGCTGAATTCCAGGTGCTGCCTGTCACTGACAAAAGTATCATGGCATCTGCGCCTTTCTACCATTCCATTTTCATGCAAGCAAACCACAAACACGTAGTAAGAAAAGCTGGGAAATTTTTTTCATGAACGTTTGGCAGCTAGTGAAACTCAGAGCACACAGACACAAGAACACACAAAACAGAGCTTGGTGCTGAGGATTATCACACTATTCAGCACACGATTCATTCCCAATGTGACAGACTGCACAGTAGTTTCAATCAATAAACATTTCCAAATAAAATAATAAAAATATTTAGCTCTGTTTGCTCAAATGATTCTGAAAGGATCAATGTTTGACATCTCTAAAGATTTGGGGTTTTCCAGAGATGGGAGTTTTTTCTCTTCCCTCTGCAACTCTTTCTGGGAATGCAAAAATATCAGACAGCCTGAAACAGGTGCGGGGAACAATGCACAAAAACATGGCAACTACACAAGCCCAGGCCTCTAATCTCAGAAACAGGCAGACATGCATCATGCCCCACACCGATTCTTATCATGGACAAGTTGTGTGCTGATCAGAATGGACATAACGCTAAGCCAAATTCATACCCTCAGTGGCATGAAGGTATTATAGTTTAACCTGCAAAAACTAATCAATAGAAATTCTGAGGAAATTCTAACCTTAATCCTGATCAAGGTTCAACGAATCTTCTCAGTGAAACATCTGTTTCAAAAGCTGTATACTGCATGTGTTTTCTCTTATGATAAAAAATTAATCATTTGAAAAGCAAGATTAAAATGTATGTCAAAAACAATTAAGTAAATCTTGTATTGCTGATCCTGCTATCTTCATTCTACCACTTTCTTTCACTCCTAATCAACTTTCCATCCTGCCACCATGGTTGATCTTTCTAAAACTTAGATGTCATTATGTCTCATTTAAAAGACTTCAAAAACTCCTCATGAGATTAAAGAAAAATTATCTTTAACAATATCTACAGGCTTTTCAAAATTTAGTACCTATCAACCTCTCTAGCTTTAATTCTTACCATATTCTTCAAATTCAAGTATAAATGTTTTCATTTCTGAACATATTTTTAATAAACAATATTTATAAAACAAATATTTTACATGGATGATCACATTCTAAATTTATGTGGAAAATTGTTAATGAATAAAGATAAGTAGAAGAATTTTCAAACTATATTAAAATTATAACCTGTTGCAAAGAGAAGTTGCTAAATTCAGATCTCCCAACCCAGACCTATTGGCATATAACTTTAAAAAGATTGAATTTTTCTAAATCTCAATTACCTCAGTTGTAAAATGCACTATACATTATACTATGTATATATGTATAGTATATAGATACTATATATAGATAGATACTATACATACATAGATAGATACTATATTTGATAGTTATTTGTAAACTATAACCTCAACTTAAATATTGTGAAACTATACAAATATAATTGGATGCATTACTAAGAGGCAGGTTTTTATTTGAAGTTTTACTTTAGATACAGGGCATTCCTAAAATAACTTGAAAGAGAGCCACCATTTAACCCAGCAATCCCATCATTGTGTATACACCCAAAAGAAAATAAATTATTCTACCAAAGAGACACATACACTCATATATTATTGCAGCACTAGTCACAATAGCAAAGACATGGAATTAACCCAGGTGCCCATCAGGGGTAGAATGGATAATGAAAATGTGGTACATATATACCATGGAATACTATGCAGTCATTTAAAAAAATGAAATCATATCCTTTGCAGCAACACGAATAGAGTAGGAGGCCATTAACCTAAGCAAAGTAATGCAGGAGCAGAAACCAAATACCATATATTCTCACTTTTAAGTGAAAGCTAAGCATTGAGCACGCATGGACATAAATATAGTAATAATAGATTCTGTGGACTACTAGAGGGTGGAGGAAGAAGGGGTGGGTTTGAAAACTACCTATTGGGAATGCTGGATCAAATGGTAATTCTACTTTCAGTTCTTTAAGGAATCTCCACACTGTTTTCCATAGTGGCTGTACTAGTTTACATTCCCACCAGCAGTGTAGATACTTGCACACGCATGTTTATAGAAGCACAATTCACAATAGTAAAATCGTGGAACCAACCCAAATACCAATCAATCAATGAGTGAATAAAGAAAATCATATATATATAAAATGGAATACTACTCAGCCATAAAAAAGGAATGAATTCACAGCATTTTTAATGACCTGGATGAGATTAGAGACTATTATTCTAAGTGAAGTAACTCAGGAATGGAAAACCAAACATCGTATGTTCATACTGATATGTGGGACCCAAATTATGAGGACGCAAGGCATAAGAATGATACCATGGGCCATGCGCGGTGACTCACGCCTGTAATCCCAGCACTCTGGGAGGCCGAGACGGGCGGATCACAAGGTCAGGAGATTGAGACCATCCTGGCTAACACAGTGAAACCCCGTCTCTACTAAAAATACAAAAATAATTAGCCGGCGCGGTAGCAGGCGCCTGTAGTCCCAGCTACTCGGGAGGCTGAGGCAGGTGAATGGTGTGAACCCGGGAGGCGGAGCTTGCAGTGAGTGGAGATCGTGCCGCTGCACTCCAGCCTGGGCGACAGAGCGAGACTCCCTCTCAAAAAAAAAAAAAAAAAAAAAAAAAAAAGAATGATACAATGGACTTTGGGGACTTGGAAGGAAGAGTGGGAGGGGGTGAGGGATAAAAGACTACAAACACGGTGCAGTATATACTGCTCGGGTGATGGGTGTACCAGGTTCTCACAAATCTCCACTAAAGAACTTACTCATGTAACCAAATATCACCTGTACCCCAATAACTTATGGAAAAACAAAATTTTAAAAAATTCATTTAAAAAAAAAACTACCTATTGAGTCTATGCTCACTACCAGGCTGATGAGATTCATACTTCAAATCTTAGCATCACACAATATTCCCATGTAACAAAGCTGTACATGTACACTCTGTATCTAAAATACAAGGATAAATGTTTCTAGGTATCCCTACCTATAGATATTTTTGAGAAGGTTAAGTGAGGTGATGTAGGTGAAGCACACAGAGAGTTCCTGGTGCATGGTAGGTGCTTAATAAGTCATCCTCAAACAGACCCTTTACAACGTATGCACACAGATATTTTTCTGTACATAATTTTCTTCATCATTCACAGATGACAGCAAGATTTTGACTATGTGCAGGACGTGGGAGGCATTGATGGGAGACTGAAGGCGGGAGAGAAGGAGAGTCTAGACTATTTCACACTGTCTCTCTCTTGTGTCTGGTTGCAGCTACATCTCCTCTATGGTACTAGGCTCTTCCAGGAAACTCCCACCCAGTCCTGAGGTCCAAGCTTCCGACTGAACCTTTGGCTCCTTACGTTGGTAACGCATCTTCTGATATCTCACTAATACTAATACTGAAGGGTGGTTGTACTTACTACTATTAATAAGTCTTGGGTTACCTCTTAGTCCCCTATTTAGCCTTTTATCTTTTCTGAAGCCACTGTATTAATTCTGTCAGATTGAGTCATAGTATCTGTTTGAGCTTTAGAAGATCTTAATTCATAGTAGCCACATAGATAATTTAGAAAATCTTAATCCAAATTGGAATCAAAGGCTTCATTTAAATCAACTTATCTCATTAGATACACATATGTTCTTTTCAGACAGAAGTCTGAGTGTTCAGACAGACGTCTGTCTCCTCTTTTGCCATCCTTTTTTTTTTTTTTTTTATATATTTTCCAGGATTTGGTATACATTTGCTCTATTTTTGAAGTCATGGAGCATGTAGAATACATCACATTATGATACACAATTAAATAGTATTTTGTTCCTTAGAAATTATATTAAGAAAAAATAAACCTTTGTATTATTGCCTTAACTTGCCATACTAAACCCAAATAATTTAGATTATGATTCTGAAGACTAATAACAAACTCTAATTTTCAGCCTTATATTTGCTTAACAGAACCTTGATTTGTTGAATGTGAATGTATTGACTAAAGATAAATAAATAAATAAAATAAAAACAATAAAAATTTAAAAATCAACATTTTCCAAGTTCCTTTGCAGTTGGAAGTGGACATGTGATTAAATTTTGGCTAATAAAATGTAAGCAGAAGTTGTTGGTAAACCTTTAAGGAAAGTACAAGAAAATTACTTCACTTAATTGCTGTATAACCATATTCACTCCCCTTCCTACCTCTTCCTGCCTAGGATGCCAAAATGATGGCTGGAACTATGCAGTCACTTTGTGACCATAAGAAGATCTGAAGGATGTCACTTTTTTTTTTTTTTTTTGGAGGTAGAGTTTCGCTCTTGATGCCCAGGCTGGAGTGCAATGGCACGATCTCGGCTCACTGCAACCTCTGCCTCCCAGATTCAGGTGATTCTACTGTCTCAGCCTTCCGAGAATCTGGAAATACAGGCATGCACCATTACACCCGGCTAATTTTTTGTCTTTTTAGTAGAGACAGGATTTTACCATTTTGATTAGGCTAGTCCTGAACTCCTGACCTCAGATGATCTGCCCGCCTTGGCCTCCCAGAGTGCTGGGATTACAGCTGTGAGCCACCGCACCTGGCCAGGATTTCACTTTTTAAGGAAGAAGAACAGAAATAAAGAGGAGCTTGAGTCACTGAAGACACACATGGCACATGTGTACTAGCGTGGGACCACCTATTACATCATGTTATGTGAGAACCACTATTTTCTAGGTAACAGAATCTGTTACCCAATGCCGATTGCAGTTCCAAACTGATACAAAGTGAAATTTTATCCTTCTTGTATTCATTTCTTCTTTATTCATTCTTACATGTGTCAAATACTTTGCAAGAACCCGTGTATGTAAATATAGGTAAAGTAGAGGGAATATGATACAAAACAGAACCAGCACAAAAGATATATAAGTGCAGAATTACGTATAAATATAGTAACATTTATTTTTAGAAAAGGACACATGTGAATATGTACATTCACAGAAGTAAATGCATGAAAAGCAAACCGAAAGAATGTACCACAAAATGTGATAGACCAGTTTCTAATTCTGCGGATGGAAAGTGTATGATTAAAAAGGATAGAAATGGGGAACATTTATATTTTTCCCTGGGTATCTCTATATTATTTACTTGTTAAAATGAGAATGTATTTATCTATTACATGTATAAAAATAAAGGAAATAGAAAATGCTCAAAAGAAAAAAAAAAGGAACAGCATAAACTCCAATGTTTTGTTTAATGTGACTGGAGAAGCACACATTGAGCTTGTAGGAGACAAGAGTCAAGTTATAATGGGCCAGATCCTGAAGGGCCTTGTTTAGACCAAAGCAACTCCATCTTGGATACTAATCTACCATAATGACTTCTGATTAACTCCAATTCTGGAAAAACCTCTAAGACTTCTATTTTATTGATTGTTTCTTGTAGCACATGCTTTCCATAAAGTCTGCTCTTAGGCCAAAACAACACTGATGTTATTGTACTTCAATTGTTCTACTCACTGCTGCAGAATCGTCCTTTACCTGTGGGATATATACCATGAGTCTGTGGGGTAATGGCATGGGGATCCACCATCTTGTTTTGTTGCTGCCTGAGACACGGACAAGGGCTCTGTTACCAGTTCCTATTAAATGTTTCTTCTTGAGAAACTGGATATGCCAGCCTCTTTCTTTGGCCTTTCAGCTTCCTTGGACTTTTTAAAGTAGGTTTGCATAGACCTGCTTACCCTGGAACAGCATATGAGTGGTGCTATCAGAGCATGTAGATTTCATTTGATAAATGTGATAGACCATTAAGACATATAAGAAAAAGAGTGCAGTGAGGCACATTTAAAAAGATAGCTGGTAATGGTGCAGAGAATATATTTAAAAGAAAAAATATGACACCCAGAAGAATAGTTGCAAAGTATGTTAGTCAGAATAGGCTAGACTATGCTGTGGTAACAAATAAACCCTGACATTTCAGAAGTTGTTCCCATCAACTCTGACTCATAGAAGACATTTCCTCTCCCGTTTTGAAGCTATAGCATCTGGAACACATTTAACCTGAAAGACTGATGGGGCAGGAAGAAAATAATTGTGGAGGAAGCACTTCTACTTCTAAATTTTCCAGACTCAGAAAGACACACACTAATTCTATTAAAAGTTCATTGGCCAGTATTGTTCAGTACCTCTGCACTAACCAAAAGTGAGTCTGGGAAATATAAGGAAGCTCCAAGATATGAGTTTTTAAATCTATGTCATAAAATGTTATCAATTTTGTCCATTAACTATAAGATATATGATGAAAATAGAAACCAGAGCTCCAACTTAAGAACTATTTATGGGTATAATTGATAAGATATATTAACTGCTATGTGATTAGGCAGAAGGTAAGTTGGATAAGGAGAGGGAGGTAAAAAGCATAACATGATATTAAAGAATAAAAGAGATTAAAATGATGAATCAATTTCTCAATGTGCACTTAGTTGAATGATGGTTCTACAAACTGACCTCAGGGATACAGGTGGGCATGTATGATGAGCAAGTGGTAAGTAGTACAGACCTAAAATTTGCCTGATGCGAATGCAAAACTACTATTTAGAGATGCTAACTAGGCAGATGGAAATACTCTTTGGGAGTCACTGGCACTTAGGACAAGGTAAAAGTTCTTGAATCTGCTGAGACTGTGACTAGCAGAAGCATGGAAAAGTAGTGGGGGATCCCAGTAGATATGTGAATCACAAAACCACTTTCACAGGTTTGCTGCACTTGCATATCTCTTTAAAACCTATTTGGCTGCAGAATATTCTAAGAGGCAGAACACTGACCGAGGAGTACTATGTAATTTTTTTAGGATGGTGATTTTTTTTGCAGGGTGATTTTTACCATAAGAAGTACAGGTCTATTGTAATGTCAGTCTAGTGCCAAAGAATGACTGGGTTGGGAGTGCTGAAAATGTGTTAGAAATTTATCTGGTAATCAATTAGAGTATACAATTGAACAACATTCTTACCTCCACTGCATTGAGAGTGCTCATTCAAGAAAGGCAAAGATTATGGATTTTTCTACATCATGAAATACCATTACTCAAACTCTGTCATAATTGTTAATGATTTTTTAATTTTATTTTAGTCTTTTAATGCCCTTGAATATGGTGTTCACCAACAAATTTCTAATTTTATGTATGTGTCATAAAACCTGTACTTAGAGCATTAGGAATGTGTGGTGCAGAGTCAGGAGAGAAGAGCCTTAAAGATGGGAGTCTGAGGACAAATCACATTTGAATGTTGATATGGTTTGGCTCTGTGTCCTCACCTTTGAATTGTAATAATCCCCACGTGTGGTGAGAGGGACCTATTGGAAGGTAATTGAATCATGGGGGCAGGTTTTTCCTATGCTGTTCCTGTGATAGTGAGTAAGTCCCAGGAGGTCTGATGGTTTTATAAAGGAGAGTTCCCCTGCACATACCCTCTTGCCTGCCACCATGTAGGATGTGGTTTTGCTCCTCCTTCGCCTTCTGCCATGATTGTGAGGCCTCCCCAGACATGTGGCACTGAGAGTCAAACTTCTTTCCTTTATAAATTACCCAGTCTCAGGTATGCCTTTATTAAAGCAGCATGAGAACGAACTAATACAAGTGTCCTGAGAAGAGCTAGAACAGAGAGATTGGGAGTGGCCATGGAGTAAGGAAGGAACCAGGAATAAATGGTTTCATAGAAGCCAAAGGGGCAAGACAAGAAAGATGTCAACTGATGAATGCATGAAACATCTTGTACCAAGTCCACTGCTTGGAGAGATGATTGGAAGCCCTGCTAGAGCTGTTTCAGTGGAAAGCAGAGGTAGGGAAGTGTCTAAGCCAGAGAGCAGTGAAATGATCTGTGACTATAGCACATTTTTAATAAGTTTAGCTGTGTTGTCCAGAAAGCAGAGATAACATTTCCCCCATACTTTTCCCTTATTCCATACCATTGTAAATCTTTTTGGAACACAAGTGATTCACTTTGTCCAGAAGCAATGGAGCCAGCAAAAGAAAAACAGTCATGTTTAGAGCAAAGAGGTACACAGAGCACATATGTCTGGTTGGATAATGCACAGATCCATAAGGACCCCTAATTCAATAATATAACTAATGCTCAATGTCCTTCTCTTTCTTTAAACAAAGTAAGAAATAGGTAGACTAATGTGTTTCTTGTTTCCTTATTCACATTCCAAACTGGTAATATGTACTTTATGTTTTTTCCTATCCTAAATAGTAAACTTTTTATAAATGTCCATTTAAAAGTCAATGAAGGAAATGTTCACAAATAAATAAATATGGCAATTGTCAAGTTTTGATTATGCCACAAATCAGGATCCCCTTAGCAGCTTGAATATGTATTTGTCACGGAACTCATTTCATATTTCTTCTTCTAAGTAAGTAACAATGTGACAATCATTTCCATCTTCCCACAGAGCCAGCATGCCAGCATCAGCGGTCAAAGCTCCAGCACTCAAGCTTACCATGCTGTCAATTATGCCATAACATGTATTGCAAGTACGGAAAAAGCTTTCCCTTATTTTTGCAATAAAAGGTGATGTTTACAAAATGCTGATACTGTGTAGAAAAGTGGTATCAGCAGCCATGTTTTCAACACAAGTGCTTTCTATCAGTCAAGCAACAAGTTCCGAAACATGTTTGAAGGAATAGTCACAGAGATTTACTCTTTTACTCTTAATAGTAACATTTTATTTTTCTATTTGATGTTGACAAAAAAATTTCTGTGCTACTCAAAGAAGGAAAATTCTTAGATACCATTTTTGATGAAAGGGATTTTTTTTTCCTTGTGGACAACACCCTACTCTGTGAAACTTGAACTTATAATCACTAAAGCAATATCACAGTGTTTTATTTATCTACCTATCACTAAACTCTCAGCATTCCCCAGCCTTTTTCCCTTGGTCCTCTTTCCTTCTATATGTTTTTCTAATTACTTTAGTTATCCATGAGTGACTGCATCTATTTCCAAGGTTTCGAATTAAGTGTATGTATTGCGTTCTTTCTAGGGGTAGTTCATTCTCTTTAAAATTCTGACCACATATCTCCAACAATCATATTAAACTCAATGTGAAAAAATACAAACTAATTATTCTATCCCGAAATCCATTCCACTTCCAAAAGAATATTTGATAAATGATGCCACCATCCTCTCTCGTTCAAAACCTAGATGCTTTAAAATCATTTCTCTCTTCCTATTTTACACATAAAACTCCTATCAGATCTTACTGATTTTTCCAAGAAGTTATCTGCATAATTTATCTTGTCTTCGTCATCTTCAATGCAATTCCCATAATAATCTAAAGCCCCTCTTCTAGGTAAGTGCAACAGCTTCCTATACATTATATTCTCTTGCCACAAGGCTTTCCTCTCTCCAGTCTATCTTGCAAAGTCTTATTAGAGTTGCTTATGTGAAATAGATATACTTATGTACTCACGTTGAAACATCTATTGACGTAGAGTCATTTATAATAGAAAGTACAAAATTCCTAACATGACTTATAAGACTCTTTACAGTCTATTTTCAAGCTGCATCCAGACACATCTGTCACCTGCGCTTCTCACAGTTTTTCAAAAGCTCTTATATTTTTTAAAATTTGTGCTTCTTATTCATGTCTACTTTATCCCAATAGTAAATTCTCAAACACTTTTCAAAATTTGAGATAGAAACTTCAAATGCTCACATCCGTGTCCCCCTCTTTTGCTTGGCAAAGTACTAGATGTGGGTCTATATTACCAGCTTGCAGACAATGAAATGTGGGCAGAAGTAATGTCAGCCATTCCTAGGCTTGGGTCTCAAAATTATGTGCCTAGATCTCTGTGGGGAATATCTTTTCCTGGCAGTGAAAATACAGAATCAAATAAAAGTCTCTGATACCTGAGAATATGGTTGGAGGAAGCCTGACTCACTGCATGACTTCGTAGAACAATGCTCCTCTGCTAATTAACATTGTGATTGTGACATAAGCAAGAAATAAACTTTTCTTATGCCCAGTCATTGAGATTTAGGAATTATTTGTCACAACAGCTGTTTTTACTTATTACTTCTTACCCTAACTAATATAATGACCTAACAAGGTTATCACTCTCAAAGCACTTCAAAGAAAAATATAGCTCTTTCCATTGCATGCTTATGTTAGCACATGAATGACACTTTGGAAAAAACATATTTTGTTCTTAGGTTTTTTTCTAAATTAGCTCGTTTCCCCTTAGGGAAAACTTTCAAACAGAAGATAATCATTGTTTTATTCTAAAGAATGAGTTTCACAAGCAAATATGTTTGTGGAACACTGTTTGAAACAAATTTAAATAAGTGCATGTGACTGTATGTTTGGGTTTGTGTGTGTGCTTGTGACTTAGAGTACATTTAATTGCAGATTCTGTCTTTAATGTGCTAAAGACTTTTGTCAGTCTCCAAGAAGAATAAGATTACTCACCATTTTTCAAATTGCTTTAACCAACAAATTCCTTTTCAGGGCACATTTACCCATGATTCTCTATACAGGTTTTCAAATAATACACTATGGGATTTATAAGACAGGCTTTACTGAAGAGTGTTACTTCTATGAGGGCAGGGTCTATTTCATACTTATTTCTGTACCCACATCACATAGCCCATAAACCAGCATATAATAGTAGTAAAATTATTTGTTAACACATGCTTATGTTTCAATAGATAACCTTTGTTTTCACCAAACAAATCTTTTTTAAAAAATTAGCCATTCAAAAACATATCCTTTCCTCAAACTACTCACTGGCAATGCAGATTTAGCGAAGTTTACTGGAAACATTCATGGTGAATGAAAGTGCTCTTGTTGTACACCAGACTACTAACAACCAAATAAGAATCTGTTGTCATCATTGTTCCTCTTTGGTGATCACCTACAGGATTCCATCTCTCCTTCTGCTACACAGTCTCTAAATCCCATTCTGTTTCTTTTACAGATTATTTTGGTCCTTTTGTTGTTCTCTCCATCCTTGGCATGGTGAAATCACAATAACTGGAAACTCAGACAGTCAGTGGCCTTTCCAGGGATCCATCCATCTTCCTAGGAAGGATGCACATAGTAGAAAAATATTTTGTCTCATCATTCCATAGTAGTATTCTTTCCTTGTATTAGTGTTATAAAAATTTCATATATTTCCCATGAATTTTTCCTTCAGTCAGACACAAAGAAAATTTTACTTACTTTTATTAAAAATGTTATTATTTTGTATATTCTATCTTACCCGAGACTGTGTAGTAGGATATGTAATATACTAAAAATCTATGGCATATATAATAGAATCTGGAATATGAATATATTATCTAGGTAGTGTAAGATATGGAATATCATCCTAGGAAAACTCAAACTGATCACAGTGAGCGGAATAAAAAAGAGCAAGAGGAAAATGATGATAACAGTGACGAAGAACAAAAAGGTAACATTCATTGTTTATTATGTACTAAGCACTAAACTTAACTAGTATCAAATACAAATCTTATTTAATACAAAAAAAATGCTTATAAGTTTAATGGTATTTTTAACTGAGAATCCCAAAGCTCTATTTATATGGAAAAAAATCAAGCCCACTTTTTTCCCTCTCTACATTCCAAAACAATTGATACCTGGTAAAAGATGACAGGTGGCTACAAAAATATTAGCTTTATTACAACAAGTGTTCATTGGAAAAGGTAGTTTGAAGATGTGGGCAAAATTAGACTTCGTATTTTTTTTCTCCTAAAATGAGTTACCTGGTCAAAACTGCAGCCACTCCCAAATAGAGCCAGTTGAAAAAATAATAGGCTGCACATAAAAAGCTGAGGAAGAAAAATCACATGATTATATTAATAGACATACACAAAAAAGCATTTGACAAAATCCAACAGCTATTCAAGACAAAAACTCTCAGCAGACTAGGAACAGACAGTGATATGGTTTGGCTGTATTCTCTCCCAAAATCTCATCTTGAGTTGTAATCCCCATAGTACCCACATGTCAAAAGCAGGACCAGGTGGAGGTAATCGGATCATGTGAGTAGTCTCTCCAATGCTGGTCTCATGCTTGTGAGTGAGTCTCAGAAGATGCGATGATTTTATAAGCTTCTGGCATTTCCCCTGCTTGCACTCAGTCCATCTGCTGCCCTGTGAAGAAAGTGCCTTCTTCTCCTTTGCCTTCTGCCATGATTGTTAAGTTTCCTGGGCCCCCCCCTAGAAATGTGGAATTGTGAGTCAATTAAACCTTTTTCCTTTATAAATTACTCAGTCTTGGGCATTTTTTCATAGCAGTTTGAGAACAGACTAATGCAGTAACTTCCTAAATTTGATGAAGAACATCTGTTAAAAACCTATAGCTAATATAATACTTAATGATGAGGAACTAGAAGCTTACCTGTTAAGATCAAGAAAAGGCAAGGATGTCCCCTTTCTTCATACTTTATCAACATCATACTGGAAATCTTAACTGATGCAACAAAACAGGAAGAGAAAAGTAGACAAACTAAGGAGCAAAAAATAGAGCTGCATTTGTTTTCAAATGACATGATTTTATATGCAGAGAATCTGACATAATTGACCAAAAAAAAAAAAAAAAAACCATTCTGGAACTTATAAGCAATTATAACCAAGTTGCAGGATACAAGTTTAATATACAGAAGTCCATAGGTTTCCTATAGAACAGCAATAGACACACAGATTTTTTAATTACTAATACAATTTTAGTTATAATAATATCAGTCATATTAGTAACAAAAAAGTAATCAAATCAAATCAAAACTAAAAAAATGGAAAGATACTTTATATTTATAGAAAAAAGACTCAAAATTCTGACTTGATCTATAAATTTAATATAAATTCAACCAAAATCCCAAAAGTTGTTTTGTGAATATCAACAAACTGATTCCAAAGTTTATAAGGAGAGAAAAATGACCAGAATAACAAACACAATTTTGAAGAACAAAGTCAGAGGACTGACACTACCTGGCTTCAAGATATGCTATAAAGCTATAGTCATCAAAACAGTATGGTACTAGTGAAAAAAAATGTACAAATTGATTAATGGAAAAGAATAGATAGCCAATAAGTAGACCCATATAAATACAGTCAACTGATATTTGACAGAAGAGAAAAGGCAATATAATAAAGAACGAATATTTTTTCAAGAAATGGTGCTGAAGAAACTGGACATTTACATGCAAAAAATAATAATCTAGGCACAAACTTTACGTTCTTCACAAAAAAATTAACTCAAATGTATCATTGGCTTAAATATAAAATGAAAAACTATAAAGCTACTAGAAGATAACATAGCAGAAAATAGAAAGGTCTTTGGGTATGGTGGCAACTTTATTTACAAAACCACTCATGCTATATGAAAAAAAAATAATTTTTAAGCTCGCTTCATTAAAATTAAAAACTTTTGGCTGGGCATGGTAGCTCATACCTGTAATCCCAGCACTTTGAGAGGCAGTTGTGGGTGCATCACTTGATGTTAGGAGTTCGAGACCAGCCTGGCCAACATGGTGAAACACTGTCTGTACCAAAAAAAAAAAAAATTAGCTGAAGTTTGTGTCATGCGCCTGTGATCCCAGATACTTGGGAGGCTGAGGTAGGAGAATCACTTGAACCTGAGAGGCAGGGGTTGCAGTGAGCCGAGATCGTGCCACTACACTCCAGCCTGGACAATGGAGTGGGACCCTGTCTCAAAAAAAGAAAGAAAGAAAAAAAAACTGCTCTACAAAGAAAGACATTGTCAAGAGAGTGAGAAGACAAGCCACAGACTTGGAAAAAATATTTGCAGAAGACACCAAAAAATGATTATCCAAAAAATGATATCAAATGATATCTAAAAACTGGTATCAAAAAAGTTATCCAAAATAAACAAAGAGCTTTAAAACTCAACAGTAAGAAAATGTACAAACTGATTTAAAATTGGAACAAAGATTTGAACAGGCACTTCATCAAAAAATATAGAAATGGCATATAAGAATATGAAAAGATGTTCCACATCATATATTATTAGGAAATTAAAAATTAAAACAATTATATTACCACACACCTAATGGGATGGCATAAAATCTAAACACCAACAACACCAAATGCTGGTGAGGATATGCAACAACTCTCATTCATTGCTGATGAGAATGCAAAATGGTACCATCACTTTGAATGGCAGTTGGACAGTTTCTTGCATAACTAAACATACCTTTATCTTACAATCCATCAATCATACTTCTTGGTATTTACCCAAACTGGTTGAAAAATATGTCTTATAAAAACCTACACACAGATGATTAAAACAGGTTTATTCACTATTACCCAGAACTTGGAAGCCACCAATATGTCCTTCAGTAGGTGAATGGGCATATTCAAACAATAAAATACTATTCTGCACTAAAAAGAAATGAACTCTCAAGCTATGAAAAGACATGGAAGAAGCTTAAATGCATATTAGCAAGTGAAAGAAGCCAGTTTGAACAGGCTACAAACTGTATTATTCCCACAATGTGACATTTTAGAAAAATAAACTATGGAGATGGTACAAAGATCAATGGTTGCCAGGGGCTAAGAGGGAAGAAGGAATGAATAGGAAGAATATGGATAATTATTAGGGTAGTGAATTCATTCTAGTTTATAATATAATTATGGATACATGTCATTATACATTTGTCAAAACCCATAGAATGTACAATACCATGAATGAACCCCAATGTAAATTATGGACTTTGGGTGATGATGATATATCACTTATATTCATTAATTGTAACAAATGTACCATTCTGCTGTGGCATATTGATAGTGAGAGATACTGCACGTGTGTGGGGTTAGAAGGTATATGAAAAGTCTTTGTATTTTCTGCTCAACTTTGTTGTGAACATAAAACTGCTACAAAAACTAGTCTTTATTTTTTAAAATAGACTACACATCTCGGTGTGACAACAGAATGTACATTTGATAGCTAGTGAATGAATCCCTATAAAGTTGTACAATCCAAAAGGATAGGATAGAGAGCCAGAAAAAAATATATCACAGGCACCAGAAAGGAGATTTCAGTGACAGGGAACCCAACTGAAGAATGTTGTCCCCTCTTTATTCCCAGCAAGGCATCAGGAATACTGAGCATTATTTCTGGAACATAGCAGAATGGCAAAAGAAGAGGAAAGGGATTGTAACAAATTGCTTCTAAGATTGCCATCAATAATTACTGTAACCTCATATCTACAGCCTTTCATAATTCTTTCTCTTCAGTAATCAGTGAAATACTTCAAAGTTAGGAGATGTCACTTCCATGATTACACTACAAAAAAGTCTCATTTCCACCTTGGTAGCTGACTCTCTCCCTTGGGTGTTTAATGAAGCAAGTTGACATGTTGGGAAGACCCATGGATCAAGGAACTGATGATGACCTCCTGCCAACAGACAGCTAGAAACTCTGGCTCCCAGTCCAACAGCCCCAGTGAAATGTGATTTTTGCATACAACCACGCAAGTGTGTTTGGAAGCAGATTCTCCATTTGAGCCTGCATATGAAACTGTAGCCCTTGTTGACATTTTGAATGGTGCCGCATGAGAGACTCTGATGCAGAGGACCCAGGACAGTTGTGCACAGACTCCTGACCTACAAATACTGTGAGTAAACAAATGAATATTATTTTAAGTTCCAACTTTGTTGTAATTTTTATGCAGAAATAGATAACAATGGGTTGCCAGTTTCCTCTGCCAGTTCTCAACTTAATTCTAAATGTTGTGCTTTTATTGATTACGTTGATATTGCTCTGTGTCTCTGAAGCTTAACCAAAACATTAAGCTGAACCAACACATGCATTTGGAAACTGCCATGCAACTTAGTGAGAAATACTACTTGATTAAGCACATAGTGACAATGTAAACCTATGCATTGTCTGAGTCATTTTGCTCAATAGACATCATCCTCCACTAATAAGTTAGATATCATCACTGTATTTTCGTTAGTAGCTGTAATAACAGCTGACTTTTCTTCATCATTAACTGGTACTAACTGTGTGACCTTAGACAAATTATATAAATGCTCTGAGCTCCGGTTTCCTCACTTTTTAAATGGCTATAGGATGAGGATTACATGAGTTAATATCTAGAAAGTTTTATTACGATTCTCAGACAACAGAATGCATTTAGCAAATCTTAATTCTTCTTATTATAAAGATTATAAAAGGAATTCCAGTTACCTGTTAAATCAGTTTGCACCAGTAGAAAGCCTATGGTTATAGAGTTAAGACAGCTTTCCCATGACACTTTACTGATATAATTTCCTAATTACTCATTCTTACTCATTGTTTACTAATGAAAGAAAATTTTACAGTTTACAAAAAAAAAAAAAATAGTTTGCTAGGTAACTGTGATGTAAAGACTCTATAGAAGTATCCAAAGGGGCCTCAGTGGTACTTCTTAGAAAAAGAAGCTAAAGAAAGAAGAAAGGAAAAAGCTGGTCTTTCAAAAACTTAATTAACTAAATATGTTATTTTCATCATGAAATCAAAACAAAATGGTAAATCAAAGAAATCCTTCTTTTCTTGTGAACAATCCTGTTCCCAAACCTGAATAAAATAGACTGCTGAAAGGCTCGGCAAAATGAGAAAATCATGGATAATCTTCAATTGCATGTACTCCTTGGGATTTAAAAGGAACAAGTTCTGTTTGTTTCTTGTATAGAGACAAAAATATTCTTGATTCAACAAAGCATGCATGGAGTTAAAATTATTACTTAACCATAATACATTATCTTTCCTTATTGAGTGTATTGCCTTTATGATCAGCTCATTAAACAAGGATTGCACATCTTTTCTAAATAAACACCTAACAAAAATTCTTATAAGGGTTTAATACATATAGAATACCCTACAATACTGTTTCTCTAAAAAACTATTTATAAGAAACATGTACTTAAGAAAACATATAAAACAGATGAGATTGAAAAAGAAAATCTATTTCAAGTTTATTTAAAGCCACTGGCAAAAATAAAAGCAATATGGACTATGTGTCTCTGTTCCAAGAACTATATTAGGTATCACCTAATTTTCACAGTTATCTTGCAAAGATTCCTACAAGGTAGGTGTCATTTCCACAATCTTTTTACAGACTAGGAAATTGCACCTTTGAGATTATTTTATTTACTAAGGTTTATATAGATTTATGTTCTCACTATACTTATACTAAGCTTTTATGGGATTTCCCAAAATTAAAGCCCTCTTCACCTAGGGACTTGACAAAAATCTGGTGACTTCTAATATTACAAAGAGGGAGCAAAACAACTTTTTAGCCAAGAATAAATTTCCAGAAAACTAAATCCTTTTTTAATTTTAATTAAAAATTCCCTTTAAATTTAATTTTAATTTTAAAATTAGGTAAATTTTAATTTAAAAAAAATGAAATAGGAATGTTTATTCTATGCCTGTTTCCCCCCTGCATTTTGGAAATAGATAACAATTTTGATTTCACAGGTTCAGAGCTGCAGAGAAATTTGCTTCAGGAATTAAAATTAAAAGGAATTAAAATTCCTTTTAAATCCCAAGGAGTATATGCAATTGAAGTGGCTATTTCCCACTGAACCAAATATCTATGATAAAACCAAATAACACATCAAAACTCTGAGATTTCAGATTAGAGAGTTTACATGCGTTGTAGCCTTAACTTTCCTACTATCTCACTGAATAATTATAATCTACTTTTCAGATGATCAGAGAAAGGAACTGCTTCACGAACACTATGACTAACTCTTTAATTTTGAAACGTTTTGCATTCTGTTAATATTGTATTTTATAGTTCAAATAAAAAAATCAGAGCCATTGCAATATTTTGTCAGTAATTTCTGAGCCATGATTTCATAAGGAAAGTTCACTGCACTCACAGTACAGAATGGTGGATATCTTGCTGAGGCAGTTGCCATGCATGTGGGTGATTGCAGTCACCCTAACACAGCTAAGGGTTATGGAGGTGTAGGGTGGGTTGATCATTGCCAAGTACAGTTTTCTACTGGCTGGTGACAACTAAATAACCTGGAGTACAAATATCATCCTTACTTAATTTTTGTGAACTCAAGCCCTCCTGTCATTACTGAAGAAGAGCTTCATATGATTTTGAAGAACCACCAGATTCAAACTCTGTCAGTATTCCAGATTCATTGTAAAAATTTAACTCAAACCTGCTGGCTTAAAACAACAGAAATTTATTCTCTCACAATTCCACAGAAGAGAAACCTAAAATTAAGATGTCCTCAGGGCCACAGTATCTCCAAAGGCAATAGGTGAGAATCCTATATTACCATTTCAATCTTCTTGTGTCTCCAGATGTTTCTTGCCTAGAAGTTGTATGAGTCCAGTCTGCTTCTGTCTTTACCTGGTTTTCTGTCTTGTGTGTCCTCTTCGTTGTCTGTTATAAAAGCAGGTGATACTAGACTTAGCAACTATTCCTAACCTAGTGTGATTTCTTCTTGAGATCCTTAACTTAATTATATTCATGAACAACCTTTTTCAAATAAGTTCACCTTCACACATTGGAAAGGTTAGAACATATCTTTTGGGGACCATCGTTCAACTCGCCAAATAAACCTAGAGTTCAAGATCTCAGGCTCTGGGGTCAGGTGCCCCTGGGTGAAAATCTGATGTTCAGTTACCAACTGATGACCCAGAGCCCTTTTTCTCATCTATCAAATGTAGCGGATAGCATAAGCACCTATGCCCTGGATTTGTAGTGAAAAATCACATGATAGAAACAGTCAGATTCATAGCATTGCATCTGATACGGAAGTTCTTGGCCGGGCGTGGTGGCTCACGCCTGTAATCCCAGCACTTTGGGAGGCCGAGGAGGGCGGATCACAAGGTCAGGAGATTGAGACCATCCTGGCTAACACAGTGAAACCCCGTCTCTACTAAAAGCACAAAAAATTAGCCGGGAGGGGTGGTGGGCACCTGTAGTCCCAGTTACTCGGGAGGCTGAAGCAGGAGAATGGCATGAACCCAAGAGGCAGAGCTTGCAGTGAGCCAAGATCACGCCACTGAACTCCAGCCTGGGCAACAGTGCAAGACTCTGTCTCAAAAAAAAAAAAAAGAAAAACAAAAGAAAGTTCTCTATTACTACTAGCTATTTCATCAATAGCTCATGTTATTGGAGATGTTTCAGTCTTGTACAGACAATGGTAGCAGGCCAGCATGCAGTCAGAGAAAATCTGAAATGTGTAAATCATTGGTCTCTTGCTCCAATTGTGCTAATTTGGTAAGATATCATCTCAAAAATAATAGGAAAATTAATGATTATCCAGGCCAATTAACCAGACTACAAAGATGATAAAAATAATACTGAGAGAGTGTATCCATAAATACACAGAACGTTGGCAGCACAGCAAAAACTAGAACTCAGGAATTCATGCTGCCGATTTAGTTCCTACCCTTGTATACTATTGCTTGTCAGATAAATCATCACTGGCAATTATCTTCCTCAACATAAAGAGAAATGTGAATCTTGAAAAAAATAGGTATTTTTCATTTTAGATATTTTTCCAGACTAACTCTATGTGATGGTTAATTTTATGTGTCAGCTTGCCTGGACCATAAGGTGCCCAGATATTTGGCTAAACATTATTCTGGATGTGTCTGTGAGGGTGTTTCTGGATAATATTAACATTTGACTTCGTAGACTAAGTAAAGTAGACTGTTCTCCCTAGTGAGGATAGACCAATTCCCTATAACAAATCAGTCTGTGTGTGTGTGTGTGTGTATGTATACATAGTGTATGTATATATGTGTATGTGTGTATATATATGTGCTATATACTCTGTGTATATGCTTATGTGCTGTCTCTATATACATATATTATCTGTGTGTGTTTATATGCATACACACATATATACTTATATGCTTTGTGTATGTGTGTATGTGTGTGTGTGCTCATAGTCATACACTATATTGATATTTTGGTCAACAATGGACCAGATATGTGACAGTGTTCCCACAAGATTATAAAGGAGCTGGAAAACTTCAATCACCTAGTGACATCTCAATAATCCTGACCCTGTATAGGCCTAGGATAATGTGTGTGTTTATGTCTTTTTTTTTAACAAAAATATTTAAAAAGTAAAAAATAGAAAAATAGAAAAAAAGTTCATAGAATCAGGATACAAAGAAAGAAAATATTTTCTAAAGCTGTTTAATGTGTTTGCATTTTAACCTGTTATTACAAGAGTTAAAATGTTAAAATAGTTAAAAATAGTTAAATGTTATTACAAAAGAGTTAAAATGTTAAAATAGTTAAATGCTAAAATAGTCAAAAAGCTTATAAGGTAAAAAAAAAAAAGTTAAATAAGCTGGTAAATTTGTTATTGGATAAAGGAAATTATTTTTAATCTAATGTAGCCTAAGTGTAGCTGCAAGTGTATAATGATGTCCTAGGCCTTCATTCACTTATCACTCACACACTGACTCACCAGAATGACTTCTAGTTCCGCAAACTCCATTCATAGCATGTGCCCGATACAGATGTACCATTTTTTATCTTTTATATTTATTGTACCCTTTCTATGTTTATATACGCAGATACTCACTATTATCTTACAATTGCCTAAGTATTTAATATAGTAATGTGCTGTACAGATTTGTAACCCAGGAGCAATAGGCTATGCCATATTCATAAGTTTGTGGAAGAACACTCTATCGTGTTCACACAATGACATTGCCTATGTCATGTTATTGACATTATTACTAATGTTATTGGAACATTATTAAGTGACTCATGACTATATACAAGCGTGTGTGTGTATATATATACACACAATGTCCATATATATACCATACATATATCTACATATTCTATATACCATATATACCTACATATTCTATATATATCCACATATATACCTACCATATATATACCTACATATTCTATATACCTATATACCTATATATTCTCTCTGTATATATACCTATACCATATCTATATCTATATATGTTCTATATACACATATATATTCTCAGAATATATACATGTGTGTATATATCTGTATACATATATAGATACATATACAGAGAGAATATATATATGTATGCAGGACATATATTTACACAAAGAGTGTATATATGTGTATATATATAGACACACAATGATTGTAAGAAATTGTCATATATACATTGTGATGGTTAATTTTATACTTCAACTTGACTGTACCATGGGGTCCCAGATTAACCACAACTTCTCTGCGTGTTCATGAGGTTTGCATTTGAATCAATGGATTTATAAAAGGAGATTGTCCTCTGCAACGTAGGTAGACATCATTGGTCCACTGCGGGCCTGAATAGAATAAAATGTTGAAGAGCAGAAATCTGCCCCTTTTTCTTTCAGTGTGCCTACTTGAGCTGAGACATCAGTTCTCTTGCCCTTGGACTGGTATTTACACTGTTGTCTTCCCTGATCCTCATGCTTTCTGACATGGACCAGAATTACAACATTGGCTTTCCTGGGTCTCCAGCTTGCGTATGGCAAAACATGGGACTTCTCAGCCTCCAATAGCATGTGAGCTAATTCCTTATAATATAAATTCATGTGTGTGTATATATGTATACATATCCTTAACATATTAATATATTTTATTAATGTATATATTAATATTTTTATAGTATATTACTATTATATATACTATATTAATATAATATATAATATTATTTTAACTATTCTGTTCCTCTAGAATCACTCTTGGTACCAAAACCTGTGTTATTCAGGGTTCTCCAGAACCAATAAGATAAATATATCCTTGTTATTGATCTTTGCAGCCAAGGATAATCATTTCAAGACAATTATATAAAATTTTTTGTTTTTACTTTAAAAACCTTTGTCTCCCTTTACGTTCCTGAATATGCACATAGTTTACTATGATATGAGTACTCCCACTGCAATGCTCTATTCCTCAATAAACCAATAGGAGATATATATATATATCCTATTTGCACCAGAAGTGGTTCTGAAGGAACAGAATATTAAGAATAAGTTTCCTGAATTGGTTCCAGATTTTCTGAAACTGGGTCTGTAATCTGACTAGATTGAAAGATACTAATGACTCTACTATTAGTAGTAAAGAAAGCCCTGATAATCCATGACATGACCTAGAAATAGAGATACACCAACATGTAACTCTAGCCTAGAAGAGCTGCAGGTATGAGACACACAGCTTTCTACCACAAAAGCTGCTGTGTAGGCTGTTCCCATTAAAGTCACATGAGCTGGGCTGCCTTGGAGCCTTAGGGATCCAACCCCATCCCAGTATATCCAGGAAGGCAGACATGGAACCAAGAAAGATTATTTCAGAGTCTTATGATTTAATGTTGTTGTTCCGTCGGAGTTTGGACTTACTTGGGGCCAGTTATCCCTTTCTTCTCGCCTGCTATTTCTGCCTTTCGAAATAGGAATGTTTATTCAGGCCGGGCGCGGTGACTCAGGCCTGTAATCCCAACACTTTGGGAGGCCGAGGTGGGCGGATCACGAGTTCAGGAGATGGAGACCATCCTGGCTAACACGGTGAAACCCTGTCTCTACTAAAAATAGAAAAAAAAATAGCCGGGCGTGGTGGTGGGCACCTGTAGTCCCAGCTACTCCGGAGGCTCAGGCAGGAGAATGGTGTGAACCCGGGAGGCGGAGCTTGCAGCAGTGAGCCGAGATAGCGCCACTGCACTCCAGCCTGGGTGACACAGTGAGACTCCGTCTCAAAAAAAAAAAAAAAAGAAAGAAATAGGAATGTTTATTCTATGCCTGTTTCACCATTGCATTTTGGAAATAGATAATATGTTTTGATTTCACAGGCTCAGAGCTGCAGAGAAATTTGCTTCAGAATGAATTGTACCTTAAATTTTATCCATGTCTGATTTAGATGAGACTTTGGATTTTGGAATTTTGAGTCAATGTTAGAACGTGATAAGATTTTTGAGGCTTTGGGGTGGAATACACATACATTGTACATAAGAAGGAAATGATTTTTGAGGGACCAAAGTTAGAATACCCTGGTTTGAATGTTTGTCTCCTCCAAAACTCATGTGGAAATTTCATTGCCATTGCGATACTATTGGGAGGTGGGACATTTAAGAGGTGTTTAGGTTTTAAGGTTTGTGGCCTCATAAATGAACTAATTCTGTTTTCATGGGAATGAGTTCACACCCTCTTTCACACTCTCTTTCTCTTATCTTTTTGTTTCTATGTGAAATGATGCAGCAAAAAGGCCCTCACCAGGTGTCAGCCCCTTGATCTCAGACCTCCCAGCCTCTGGAACTGTAAGAAATAAATTTGGTTCTTGATAAATTACTTAGTCTCAGATATTCTGCTATAACAATAAAAATGAACTAAGGCAGTTATCCCAAAGGCTGTATTTGCTCTGAATCAGTATCCAATATATGGGACTGTTTCTCCAATAGCCAGAATTCATGGGTCTAGGAATCAAGGAATGGAAATGGGTCTGACATCACTTACTATTGTTTCTAGTGACCCACTAGCAAAATTTTTGTTTGCTCTTCCCACAACTATATGTAGTGCTGGCTGGCCTAGAAGTCTTAGTTCTAAAAGGACAAATGGTTCCATCAGGAGACACACAATGATTTCGTTGAACTAGAAGTTAAGATTGTCACCCAGCCATCAGGCTCCTTATGCATCTGAATCAACAGCAAAAAAGAGAGTTATTGTGCTGCCTGGGGTGACTGACTGGCTACCAAAGGGAAACTGGAATGTCACTTCACAATGGAGGTAAGGAAGAGTATGTCTAGAATATAAGAGATTTCTTGGTATCACCATGTTCTGAGATGAAGGTCAATAAAAAGCTAAACCAACCCAATTTAGGAAGGATTAATGAGGAATAATCATCCTACTAATGAATTTCCAACAGGTTAAAGACCAACCAGCTAAGGGGCTTGCTAAAGGCCAAGGAAATTCAGGGTGGGTGGTAGAAAAAGGTAATTATAGTTACCAGCTATGACCACATGAACAGTTACAGAAATAAGAACTACAATTGTCATGAGTGTTTTTCCTTATATCATTAAATGTATATATACACCAAATATGTTTTCTTCCCGCTCTTACTCATTTCTCATATAACATACAATATTAATATCACATCATAGTTTAAGTATTGTGATACATAATAGTATTTAAGTTACAGAATACTAAGTGGAAGAGTAAATACCACTCAAAGATTTTATTTCTTTTTTTCCTCTGGAAGGAGTTGGTGCATTTTTGGTTGTACTAGGATAGTCATATCATGTTAAGTGAAATTATGATTTTGTAATTACCTTTATTTGTAGATTAAGTACACATGTATACGAATAAAGTACAGATGCATATGAATGAATAAATGTAAGTATTGATATATTTGAATGAATGAAGATGTAGATGAATGCAAATTTGACAAGGGGTGAAGTTATGATCGTTTACTTTATGAGTCAACTTAACTGGGTCATGAGGTGCCCAGATATTTAGAATAGCATTATTTTTGTTGTGCCGGTATGGGTGGTTCTAGATAAGATTAACATTTGCATAGATAGACTTAGTAGAGGAGATGGCCCTCCCCAGTGTTTGTAGGCCTGATCCAATCTGTTAAAGGCCTGAGTAGAGTAACATCTAAGTAAGAGATAATTCACTTTCTCTGCCTAATGGTTTTGAGCTGCGATATCAGCCTTTTTTCTGTTTTTGGACCTAGACTGAAACGTACACTATTACCTCTCCTGGTTCTTGGGCCTTTGGGCTACAGATCTGGGACTTCTCAGCCTCTGTAATTGCATTAGTCAATTATTCAGAATAAATCAATCTCTCTCTCTTGCTTGCTTTATGTATCAAACTCTCCTTCTCTCTCTTGCTCTATGTGTGTGTACGTGTGTGTGTATATGTGTATGTATTCTATATGTATTACATATATCCCCTATATTATATATAGATATATCCTATGTATATTCTCTATGTATGTATATATATTTTATTTGTGAATCTTGACTAATCCTCTAGCATTCAAGTCTTTTTATTCACGTTTGATTTTAATATACTTATTTTTCCATTTATTTTATCTCCCTTTTAGAGTACATGTTCCTTGAGAACCTAAAAAAGGTCTTTCCCCACAATTAAATGTTTTTGATAGAAGAATGACTGTTTCTATAAGACATAGCATAGGGCCAGGCAAATAGTGAGTTTCAAATAATCAATTATTGAATGAGTTAATATTCCTTATTCTCACTTACTAAATATTTATTAAGTTGGACATTGAGAGAAACTGTTTAAAAATTCACTTTTGTATCTTCTACAGAGTATGCTGCACACGGTTAATGTTCAAACATGTCTGTTGAATGTACAACATAAAGAGTTTTGAAAGATTGTAAGCTGGTAACCTGATTTCCTTCAAATTAAGATAAGGCTAAGCTCATCTTAAATTACCTTGATGGTTCTAATGCCACTTCTAACATACTTCTAACATTTCACTTGGTAAACTTTATTTTCAGAGTTAAAGATAGTATATGGGCCAATGTACGAAAAATGAATTGTGATACTAGTTTGGCAGCCAAAAGTACTTTTCACATGACCTTTCTAGCCTGGCATGAGGAAAGGTTTGCTATTGTGGCATATTGCTGGGCTTTGGAGAGTATATAATCACTTCCACAGAACTTCTAGAACAAATGGCAAGTGTGCCACTAAGCTGGTTGATACTGAGTCTGGGTGCCAGTCCTGGATTTTATTAAAAGAAGCAATTATGATAGAACAGCTCTGTTGCAAAGAACAATTCTTTGGCAATTATAATAGCAATTATAATACAACAGCTCTATGGCAAAACCCGATCTCTACTAAAAATATAAAAATTAGCTGGGTGTGGTTGAGCGTGGCTGTAATTCTAGCTACTCAGGAGCTGAGACAGGAGAATCGCTTGAACCCAGGAGGCGGAGGTTGCGGTGAGCTGAGATTGCGCCACTGCACTCCAGCCCAGGTGACAGAACAAGACTCCACCTCAAGAAAATAATAATAATCAATAATAATAATAATAGAACAGCTCAAGGCAGAGCCACCTGGAGAGGAAATCCAGACTGCTTTTCAGGCCAAGGTACCAAGATGTCAAGTTTACCTTTATTTCAATGGACATGCTCATGAAACAAAGCTAAAACCAAAATTTTTGTTAAACCCGGGAGATAGTACAGTAAACAGAGTATATTAGTTTAGGACTGATGTAACACAACGCAACAAAGTGGGTGGCTTCAATTACAGAAATGTGTTTTCTCACAGTTCTGGAGGCTAGAAGTCCAAGATGAAGGTATTAGCAGAACTGAACTCCCTCTGATAGCATTCGAGAAGATTCTTCATGGAGTTCTCTTCCTGTGTGCATGCCTCAGTGTTGACATTTCTCCATTTTATAAGGACACAGTTATATTGGGATAAAGGGTTCATCTCCTCTAGTATGGCTTCATCTTAACTAATTACATCTGTAACAAACCTATTTCCAGATAAGGTGTTATTCTGAGATAGTGAAATTTCAAACTTCAACATCCAGGAAGTGGGGGTTAGGGAGGCACACAATTCAACTCTTAGCACAGAGTAACTGCAGCAGTAAAAGACAGGTGCCAACCAGACAAGATTTTTGGATGGGCTTGGTAATTCAAGGTTCTCTTATTTCATGCACCAGCAGCCTCATGTACAGGTTGGCTGATCTGGTTTGAAAGCTGAAGGTAATTTTTAATGCAAGGTTCTCTGAGGGCACAGTCTCTCTTTACTCACTCCAGTGGCAGCCTGCTGAGCTGAACTAGGAAACCCAAGCCAACCACGCCAAATTTGAAAATTCAGGCACAGGGCCATTGGCCAGAACAAGTTCTGTGCTTATCACCTGGACAATTTGACTGACGTTAAAGAGCAGGATTTGATGAATGTCAAAGAGCAGCGGGCAAAAAGCCTGATGTCTTTTAGAGGAAAGACATCATTCAATTATTTGTCCTCACTCCAGAGCTGATTTCTTTTCAGGCTGCTTAACACTGTACAGTTTTAGCTCTTTGAAATAAAGCACTTAGGAAGAGATTGCATGTTGTTTCAAACTGAAAGAGACACTGTGCTGCTTTCCTACTCTTTCTTGAACTAATGTGGCTATTTTCCAACATTAATAAAAAGTTCTATTTCTGCAAAAATAACCTCAAACTGCATTCTCTCTCCTGAGTTTCAAGGATTTGATGACAAACTTGGCATACTAAATTTTATAGATCCCCAAATCGATGTTGAACACAAAGGAAAGCCCAGTGCCCTATGGTAATACAAGAACATTATTATTTTTGGACTGAAGCCACTTAACGCAAGCACAGCTGTGAAGGTCTTGTCTCACTTCCAGAAGATAGTCTTTATATTCCAACGAGTATCCAAAAGTCAGAGAAACCAAACTCAGACAGCATTATTAATATGAAATATTATGTCACACTTGGTTTTCAAAGATAGTAAATCCACCAACACCAGTAAAATTAAGTAAATATTTGACGTCTGAAGTTAGCATCTATAAAGGAGCCAGGAAAAATGAAAATTTCAAAATTTTGATTTAAGAAATATCTTTTTATTAGTTTTGTCCCTGACCATTAAAGATAAAGTATATGTTGACTACAGAGGTGCTATTTATTCAGTGATGAAACGTTCATTTAAATTGAAACTCTTAAGGATAAATATACAGTCCTGTGAAAATGACTGAATGATGGAGCAACATGCATCTGTAATGAGGCTTTAGATACACCCAATCCGATCGTGTTACTCTCCTACCTAAATGTCCTACCAATGCCCTGTTGAATGCAGGAGAGTTTTCAGTCAGCCTTTAAGAACCTGGCCTTTGGTCTACTATTCAGCCTCCTCTCTATACTCATTTCCATGTCACTAACTGTCTTCTAGAACCACATTACACACACAATCTTCCCTGTTGTGGTTCCCTTCTTTAGAAGCCTTGTCCATCTTCATTCCAGGGCTTGGTATTCCATGAAACAAGTCTCCAAAATGGGTTAAGATGCTTGTTTTAAGTGCCATGCTTTGGTTACCTGTACTGCAGCTGTTATCATACATTTTGTAATTGGAATTTACAAATCTATCTCATTCACCAGCTGAATGCTCATCGATAGCAGGAATTAAGCACTCGTATGTATTGGACAGTAGATGTTTACTAAATAATTGTTTGAATGGATAAGTGAAAGTTATTGTAAGATTTTGATTAACCATATCACACATATGAAATAATAATCAAATGGGGTTGCAAAATATAACTAAAATAAATAAATACTATTCATAGAAAAATTATGTTCAGTACATGAGGAAATAGTTGTGCTCCATTCTGTACTGAACTAGCAATTCTCCAGGGGGTTTTCCTCACTTTTGGACACCATGCTCTTTAATGACTATTTTTTGTTTGTTTTTACAAACAGTGCTAAGTTTATTTATGAAATCCTCAAAAAAAATTATTTCAAATATTGAATTCCCTGGAATCCAGAAATAATATTTGTTGATTATTTTTGTGGCTATTTTCCAGTCTTCTTCTAAAATTTAAAAAGCATCAACATTTCAAAGGAATGGTGACAGATAAAACTATATTAATATAATGTTTACATGATGGTAAAGAATCGAGAAACAATTACTAATACTAAAAATGGGAAAAGTGGCTTTTATTAGAGGCACAATGACTTCTTTTTTTTTTTTTTTTTTTGCAGTACCTAAAAAATCATCATGCAGAAGAATAATTAAGTTCAAATCCATATGTTTTTTGAAAGAAAAGTAGTATCAAAGAAGTAAAGTTGTATTAGCTATACTTCAGCTTCATATATAAATGATTGCTTTTTTTAAAATTACAACTTTGTAAAAATCAAGGTAGCTTCCTTTTCAGGAAATACATTTCTTTTACCTAGAGATAATTAAACTGAAGCTGGTTTACTACTTTGTTGATAATATTAGAGAAGTGACACATACCTCAAATTATTCCTGGAGATAAACTCTAAAATTCTCCAAAATATAATATTTAGTGATGATGTGACAATGAATTATTTAGATTTATTATTGAGAATAATTTCAAATAAATTACTTTCTTATATTATGGGCAAGAAATCATACATTAAAGGAAGATAAGTCATTTCACAGAGGTTCAACAAATAGAGATTGTATTTATAAAATATTACATTTAAAAACAAATATAAATATGTGTGTTGTTAAATATATATAGTTGAACATACATACATATATATGCATGTATTTACAGATGCATTCATATGTATCTATGATATATATACATTTATGTCTATGTATGCATATATACACACAAAAATACATCTATGCATATATCTATATAGACATGGACATATGTATGTGCATATCTACATATATACACATAAATATATATATATATGTATATTCAAAAACAGCCATATAATCAAATGTCCATTATCATGCTATTCATAGTAGCCTCTGTCTGGAAATGATCCAAGATCCCTCAACAGTAGAATAAGCAAAAATTATACGTTTACACAATGAAATGCTTTATACCCATGAGAATAACAAAACACCACTATACATAACAGCATGAATGAATTTCACAAACATCAACTTGACCAAAAGACACAAAAGAGTAAATATTACGATCAGGCAAAGCTAATGTGTTGGGTTTGAAATGAGGATGGGGTCAGCCTTATGGATGAGTTTTTACTCAAAAGAAGAATCTGGAGCCTTCTAAGAGGGTGGTGACTTTCTGTTTTTTGACATACATATTTAATCTGTAAGAATACATTGAGCTGAGTACATGACATGTGCATCTTTCTGTACACAGGTCTTACTTTGATACAAAGTTTTTAAAAAGGCCTCTACATTTATTAGTTTTCTGTTTTCAACACTACAGAAAAAGCCCAGCTACGAGATTTATATTTTAAATAATTCAAACTTCTTAGTCCTTGATTCCTTAAGTGGATCTAAACAATGTGAAATGTTTTTAAAATTATCTAAACACTTATGAATGAAAACAAGTGTTTTAGAGATAAACATTAGCAATGAACTCTGGTCGCCTTGACGTATATCTTCTAATTTATGCTGAAATCCATATACAGTGCTGTAAAAATTAATGACATATATGTTTTAGATTTGTTTCCATGCTGTTTGATAAATACGTTAGTTTGTTTGTTACGGGAATATAGTTTATTTGTCACAAATAGTTTATCACAGGAATTTCTGTCCAGCAGAAATTGAACCTCCTACAATTTTTAAGCATTTTCATTTTTGAATAAAAATATATTAGCCATAATATTGTGCTTCCAAAGGGCCTTCCTCTTACTCAGTAAAGCAGGTGCGCTGACTTATCAGACCACAGACCACACTCATCCGGATAATCTCTATGCAAACAAGAATTTAACAGCCAGCTCCTTCAGATTTTCCAAAGTCAACAAAATAGCTATGGATGTTACTCTTGAAACTAAAAATTAATATGGTGCCATGTAATTAACCAAAAAATAATATTTTTTAAATATTAGCACCTTTGCTCTATGAGAGTGATACGGTTTTAAGAGGTGAAGCTAGCTGGACTTCCGGGCCAGGTGGGGCGTTGGAGAACTTTTCCGTCTAGTTAAAGGTTTGTAAATGCACCAATCAGCATGCTGTAAAATGGACCAATCAGCAGGATGTGGGTGGGGACAAATAAGGGAATAAAAACTGGCCACCTGAGCCAGTAGCGGCAACCTGCTGGGGTCCCCTTACATACTGTGGAAGCTTTGTTCTTTCGCTCTTCACAATAAATCTTGCTGCTGCTCACTCTTTGTGAGCTGTAACACTCACCGTGAAGGTCTGCAGCTTCACTCCTGAAGCCAGTGAGACCACGAACCCACCAGGAGGAAGGAGCAACTCCGGACCTGCCACCTTTAAGAGCTGTAACACTCACTGTGAAGGTCTGCAGCTTCACTCCTGAGGCCAGTGAGACCACAAACCCACCAGAAGGAAGAAACTCCAGACATGTCCGAGCATCTGAATGAACAACTCCAGACACACCATCTTTAAGAGCTGGAACACTCACCGGGAGGGTCTGCGGCTTCATTCTTGAAGTCAGTGAGACCAAGAACCCACTGGAAGGAACCAATTCTGGACACAGTTTGACTGTGTCCCCACCCGAGTCTCATCTTGAATTATAGTTCCCATAATCCCCATGTGTTGTGGGAAAGACCTGGTGGGAGGTAATTGAATCATGGGGGTGGTTATCCTCATGCTTTTCTTGTGATAGTGAATTAGGTCTCACAAGATCTGACAGTTTTATAAAGGGTTTTCCCCCTTTTGCTTGGCTCTTCTTTTTGCTGCCACCATGTAAAGAAGGATGCGTTTGCTTTCCCTTCTGCCATGATTATAAGTTTCCTGAGGCCTCCCCAGCCATGAGGAACTATGAGTCAATTAAACCTCTTTTCTTTATAAATTACCCAGTCTCAGGTATGTATTCATTAGCAGTGTGAGAATGAACTAATACACAGAGTTTGGCAAATGCTTTCTGAAAATGTCCAGATAGTAAATATTTAGGCTTTGCAGGTCATATGCTCTCTGCCACAACTACTTAGCTCTGCTTTTGCAGTGTGTAAGCAGCCACAGACTATAGGTAAATAAATGAGTGTTGCTGTGTTCCAATAAAACTTTGTTTACAAAAATATTGAGTCAGCCAGCTTTGGCCCGTGGGCTGTAGTTTTTCCAAATCTAGTTCTAAGAGAATAAAAAGGTGTTTTGATTTGTTTTATTTTATGTTTTCCTTTTCCATGTGGTTAAGAAACCATTAGAGTATCTATTGTCATCATTCAGCAGTTGCTAATCTGGGATAACCAGATCTTTGAATTTTCTTAAACTTTTCTCAATGTTAAAGTTTGATGAAGACAATATATTTATCTAGTATGCACTAACAGAAATATCAGTCTTCCATACTTTTCACTACAATTTCCCCATGTTCTTCTCATTAAAATATTTTTGCAGCCTTTTTTTTTTTCTGGTTAATCACTCTCCACCCCTTAAAACAGCCTAAGTTTCATATCTTTACAAAAGCCTTTCCTGTGCCCATGGGTCATCTCTTCTCACGTGACACCCACTATTTCTCTTTTTTATCACTTATAGTTGATAAGCAACTTGGAGCAGCTGGTAATATTTCAGAATCTAAAGCTAGACATCTAGGCTTAAATCTCGGCTCTGAATTCATTACCTTTGCAACGTTTAACAAGTTGTCAACCTCCCTATGCCTGCGTCTTTGTCTTTAAAATAGAAATAATAATAGTTACCTACTACATGAGGTTTTGATGATTAAATGGTTAAATGCATATAAAGCACTTATAACAATGCCTGCACAGAGAAAAAATTATGAGTTAGCCATTGTTAGTAATAGTGAAGTAAACAAATAATTTATTCATTCACTTACTGAAAAATATTTTGAAGCAACTACTACTTACAAAGTATCCTTCTTTATCATATAAACTCCATAAATGCAGAAATTGGGTTCCCATAGTTTTCTATTGCTGAATAACAAATAGGCACAAATTTCTGGCTTATAACAATACCAATTTATTAGCTGTTAGTTCCCTAGATCATGAGACACCCAGATCTATGCTGAGGGTATCACAAGACTGACATCAAGGTATTGGCTGAACGAGGCTCTTCTCTGGGGACTAGGGGAAAGAATTCACTCCTGAGATTATTCTCTCAACCTTACTATTAGCAGATTTCAGTTCCTTACAGATGAAGGACTGAGATTTCTTTCTTGTAGGCTTATAGCTGAGCCCTAGCTCAACTCCTATGGACGGGAGCTTTTGTCTTTGAACCAACAGTGAAACATTACATCTCCCTCATATTTTGTATCTCTGACTTCTTCACTTACCACTAGCCAGAGAAAGCTCTATGTTTTAAGAGCTCAGGTAAAAACATTGAGCCCACATGGATAAGTCGGAATAAACTCCCTACTTTAAAGTCATTTGTGCCCTGAAGCATAATATGACAGGAGTCACATCTCAGTGTTTTCACTGGTTCCAGGAACTAGGGCAGGCCATCTTTGGCAGCAGTGAAAGAGGAGTGAGGGGAAGGTTAAAATCCTGTGTACCAAAAAACATATAAAACACATAATGAATGCTCAGTAAATATCATGAAGGAAAAATAACTTAGCCATATTACTGTGCTTCCAAAAGGTCTTCCTCTCACTCAGTAAAGCAGGTTTACTGACTTAATCCACAGACCACAGTCATCCAGATTATCATGTTGACCAGAGGCTTTCATTGATTAAAAATAAAGTTATTTATTATTTCTGAATAATGTCTTCTGGATAGACCGTAAAAATTCCTAAAAATATAACTTGTGGAAGAATACTTTTAAAAGGTTCTTTAAATTCCACTTTCTCATGCTATATTATCTTTTTGATGTGCTGTTGAATTCAGTTTTACCAGTATTTAGTTGATGATATTTTTGCATTTATGCTCACCAGAGTTATTGGACTCCATTTTCTTTTCTTGTAGCATCATTACCTGGCTTTGGTATGAGGGTATTCTGGCCTTAGAAAATGAATTTGGAAATGTTTTATCATCTTCAAGTTTTTCAAAGAGTTTGAGAAGAACTGACATTATTAATTCTTTAGATGTTAAATAGAAATCACTCATGAAGCCATTTGGTCCTGGGTTTTTGTCGTTGTCATACGGAGGTGCCTGATTACTCATTCAATCTTTCGTTCATTGTTGGGCTGTTCAGATTTTCTACTTTTATTTATTTATTTATTTTGAGATGGAGTTTCACTCTTGTTGCCCAGGCTGGAGTGTAATGACACGATCTTGGCTCACCACAACGTCTGCCTCCCAGGTTCAAGCTATTATCCTGCCTCAGCCTCCCGAGTAGTTGGGATTACAGGCATGTGCCACCATGCCCGGCTAATTTTGTATTTTTAGTAGAGACGGTGTTTCTCCATGTTGGTCAGGAGATTTTCTACTTTTTACGATTCAGTTTGGGTAGATTGTATGTTTCTAGATATTTATTTCTTCTAAGTTATCCAATTGCTTGGCATATTGTTCATGATTCTTTGTATTTCTGTAGTATCAGTTGAAATGTCTCCCCTTTCACTTGTAATTTTATTTGAGTCCTCTTTTTTTTCTTGCTTAGTCTAGCTAAAGGTTTGTCCATTTTATTGATCTTTAAAAAAAATCTCTTAGCTTTGTTGGTTCTTCTATTGTCTTATCAGTTTGTATTTCATCTGTTTTTATTCTGATCATTATTATTTCCTTCCATCTGCCGACTTTGGGCTTAGGCTACTCATTTTCCAGTTTTTCCTTTGTTAGTTTTGAGATGGAGTCTTACTCTGTCACCCAGGCTGGAGTGCAGTGGTGTGATCTTGGCTCACTGCAACCTCCACCTCCTGGGTTCAAGCGATTCTCCTGCCCCAGCCTCCAGAGTAGCTGGGATTAGACGTGTGCCACCACACCCAACTAACTTTTTGTATTTTTAGTAGAGACGGGGTTTCACCATGTTGGCCAGGCTGGTCTCGAACTCCTGACCTCAGGTGATCCATCTGCCTTGGCCTACGAAAGTGCTGGGATTACAGTCGTGAGCCACTATGACTAGCCTCTAGATTTTTTAGGGTATAACATTACATTGTTTATTTGAGATGTTTCTCTTCTTTTACTGTAGGCATTTGTAGTTATAAACTTTCTTCTTAGCACTGCTTTTGCAGCATTTCATAACTTTGGGTATGTCAAGTTTCCATTTTGTTTCTCTCAGGATACTTTTTGATTTCTCTTTTCATTTCTTCTTTGACTCATTAGCTGTTCAGGAATGTGCTGTTTGATTTCTACATATTCATATGCATTTAAAAATTCTGTACATTATTGATTTCTATACAATTGCTGTCAGAAAAGATTTCAATGTTTTTAAATTTATTAAGACTTGTTTGATCCAACATATACTCTATTATGGATAATGCTCCCTGTGCAATTGAGAAGAGTGTTATTCTGCTAATGTTAAATGGAATGTTCTGTATATGTTTGTCAGGTCTTTTGGTCTAAAGTGTAGTTCAAGTCAAACATTTTCATTTTGATTTTTTTTTTGTCTAGATAACTTGTACATTGTTGAATATGCGGTGTTGAAGTTGCCTACTATTTTTGTGTTGCTATTTCTCCTTTTAGTTGTATTAATGCTTGCTTTATATATTTTGGTTCTCCAATGTTGGATGCATATAGATTTTCAATTATCATATTCCTTTGATTGACTGATCCATATAGCATGATACAGTGACTTCCTTTTTCTCTTGTGACAGATTTTGACTGAATGTCTATTTTCTCTAATAAAAGTATAACAATTCCTAGTCTGTTTTAGTTACCATTTGCATGAAATTTTTTTTCCATCTGTTTATTCTCAGTCTATGTGGGTTCTTAAGGCTACAATGAGTAGGCATTGAGTCCATTTGTGCCACTATAACAAAATACCAGATACTGGGTAATTTATTTAAAATAATAGAAAATTTTTCTGATGATCCTGGAATCTGGAAAATTTCAAGATCAAGGTGTAGGTAGGATTGGTGCCTGATGAGCATTGCTCTTTATTTCCAGGATGGAAACTTATTGGTGCATTTTCTGGAGAGGAACAATGCAGTGTCCTCACTTGGTAGAAGGAGGTAGAAAACAAGAGAGAGCTTCCTTCAACTTTCAATCTCGAGCCCTTGTATTAAGGGTGATAACCCCATTCATGTGAGTGGAGTCCTCATGACTTAATCAGCTCCCAAAGCCCACATCTTTTAAAACTGATACATTGGGGATCAAGTTTCAACATAAATTTTGGAGGGGATACCATTATTCAAACCATAGCAGCAGCATATTGCTGGATCTATTTTTTAAAATCCATCCAGTCATTCTTTTTTTGAGTTGAGAATTTAGTCCATTTACAATTAAAGTAATTATTAATAAAGAGGGCTTACTATTGATAGTTTAATAGCTTACTGACTGTTTAGTTATTCCCTTGTTCCTTTTTTCCAACCTTGTTGTCTTCCTTTGTAAGTTGTTAAATTTGTGAAGTTATATTGTTTCCCATCTGGGTTGCCAAAATGTGTCTGGAATTGGTTCCTTCCGGTGGGTTCTTGGTCTCGCTGACTTCAAGAATGAAGCCATGGCCCTTCGTGGTGAGTGTTACAACTCTTAAAGATGGTGTGATCGGAGTTTGTTCCTTCAGATGTGTCCAGAGTTTCTTCTTTCTGGTGAGTTCGTGGTCTCACTGATTTCAAGAATGAAGCTGTGGACCTTCCAGCGAGTGTTACAGCTCTTAAAGGTGATGCGGACCCAAAGAGTGAGCAGCAGCAAGAGTGCTGATTGGTGCATTTACAATCCTTTAGTTTGACAGAAGTTGATAACAATTTAACTTCAGTTAAACACAAATCCCTGCATTTTACCTCTTCTCTCCCACTGAAGTCACAATCTACATCTTTTATTTTGTATATCCATCAACAAGTTTTTGTAATTTTAGCTAACTTTGTTTGTTTGCTTCAATTACTTTTTGTTGAAAATATTTCTAAAACATATCAAATTCTTGCATTGTCTTAGTAACTACAAGCTGTTGACAGTAAGAGTCTGATTTTAATGATTACAGATTTTTCCAGTATTATAAGCATCACTGTTCTGAGAGTTCAATCTTCTCATAGAAGACTTTAGATGTCTTGTATTGGGATGTTAAACACAAAACATAACCTCATTGAGGATTTTTTCTTCCAAATTATCAATATTGGTTGTTGTCTTCTTACTGGCTTCACTTCAAATCCCCAAAATATACCTGTTTCAGATTAATTATACCTGTTTGAAATTACAATGAAATCACTAAATTCCATCCTTGGGATAGCTAGTTCAAGTAAATATTAAACTCTAATAAAACATGAAAGATATTAATAAAGTGGTATTGTGGGAGGGAATTATAATTCTTCATTCCCTTTAAGTCAGACCTAGTCTTCATGTTAATTGGCAAATGAAATGAGACTGTACATGAGGTATCTCACTTTCAAGCAAAAACTTTCAAACCAGTATGCGGTTTACATCACTGTCCTCCTTTCCTTCTGCCAGGAGACTGGGAATGTTACAGAAAAAGGGTGTTTTATACATCTTGATCTCTGAGTAAATATGTTATGGAACAACCAATTTGAGATCCACTTGCAGCAAGCATGAGAAGTAATACTCCAGTACTGTTTGTTACCAGAGCATAACTTAGCATATAGTGACTGATGCATGTAATCATAATTATTTCTTTATTGAACAATTTTGTGCTTTCTATATATAACAGGCTTAACAGTAAATACTTTCAGATAAAGAAATAGAAGTAATGCCTGTCCCTAAAGCAGTTTATGCCATAGTGAGATAAAAATACTAACTGGAGAATTAGATTACCTACAAATTGTCTTCCAATTTTATTCCCATCCCTTGAATTCTAAAATTGTCTGGTTCGTTACAACAAAGTAGAGAAAATTAATGAATACGTGAGTCAGTCTGATGAGAGAAACTTGGAGACTGGAATGTTCCATGAAACTAATCAACAAGGGGATTATCATTCCTTTTGGCAACCACAATCCATACCAGGAACATGGATGCAAATAGGAGAGATTCTATATCCAGCTACAGTGAAGAAGGTGTGAGAACTTGTAGGGAAGTTTCCTTCTTTTTCAATGTCCATGAGGAAAAAAGAGAATCCACTTTGCAGCCAATATTCTTCCATCTCTGAATGGAAGCCATGGTTCCCAGCAGTTCTTGCTGCTGACTCTGCTACCCAGAATTGCTTTCCAGAGTCATGAAACACCACTGTGTAGCATGGGGTATGGAGTGTGGAAGACCTAGTAAAGGAACGCTAGAGAAACACAAAGATCAATTTATCATTAAGCTATGTCTTGCTTTTGGTTTTCCAAAAAGTCTCCTGTATGGAAATGAAGGAATTGAAGCCAGCATGAGTTGGGTCTGATGGCTGTCCTCTTCTTTAACTGGAGTAGGCAGCATTTTATGGGCCTCATAAAAGGGTTTATGAGGCTTTGATGGTAAGTTGGCAGCTCAGGCTGCCTACAGTGACCTGATGAAAAACAGCTTTTCTCTACACCTTCACAAAGGGTTTATGGCTGTGGTTGTTTACTCAGACTCAAGGCAAAGCAGGGCCAGTGGAGTCAGAGAGATGGACTTCAGAAATTAAGACGGGAAGAATTTAGCTCTCACATGTTAGAACTTGGAAAGGCATCAGCCCGCAGCAGGGATTCCTAATTGAGATCCTGGGGAGGTTGAAAAGGCTTGATTCACTGGTTCACTGAGCACACTTACAGATGCCTTTCTTCCAATTTTACCAAGTGACTGCTGTCTTCCTCTCACTTCACATTAGGACACTTCTGCCTGATGACTAAGTGCATAGGCTTTGAAGACATAAGATCTGACTTCAAATTCTTTCTCCAATGTCTTGCTAGCTGGGTGGCTTTAGGTAAGATATTTAACCTCTCTGATCCTCTGTTTCCTACTCCTGCTCAATAGCAATTAAATGAGATTATGTTTACAAAGTTCTTAAACAGTGTTTGCTACACAGTGACCATTTGGAAATAAATGGCTATTTGCCAGAAGATCTGAGTTTGATATTCAGTTTTATCATCCTTACTGACAACATGGAAGGAATAGGAGAGACGTAGGAATAAATCAAGATATTATGTGCCAACATGGTTTGTAAATTTTAAGATTAAATGCAAATTTAAACAGATTACACAGTCCTACAAAATAGGTTCTCGAGTAATAAAAATAATAATGACCAAACATTAATATAGTGTGAACCGTGGGTCAAAGCCTATTCCAAGCACTTTTCATGTATTAATTCCTAATTCTCATTGATCACTATAAGCTACCTAGTTTATTATCTCCATTCTACAAAATGGAAGAAACTGAGGCATAGAGAGATTAGAGAACTGGCCTAAGGAAGAGTAAATAGTAAAACTCAGGTAATCTCATTTCTCATCTTCAATACATTAATTTTCCATAATTTCTATAAATATTTCCAAATTTAGATATACATTTTGAAATTGTCAAGCATGTAGATTTTTTTTTTTCTTCCTTAGTGAACCAGGTGGCTGGTTTTATGTACATGGTGAAGTGTAGCTATAGCTAATTCCACAATGAGAAAAACATGTAGCTTATCAAGTTTATCTATCTTTCCTTATTCATTACACAAATACTCATTGAATCCTTACTATGTGGTAGTTACCATGGCAGATGCTAACAGGGAAATACCTGTTAATAATAAATTTTAATAGCAAATTTATTAAAACATTTATCAAGATTTTTTTCATCTACTATTACCAGCCTATTTAGTCACTGTTTTACATCTTACTTTAACCTAGCTTCCACCATGATCATTCTAATTAACTGTATCTCAAACAACCCATTCTAGTCACTCCAATGTTTGTGTATGTGTGTATGTATGCATCATTACACCAACCTTATCAAACTGTTCATTTCCCAACGTTTGTTTAAAATTCCATGCTGAGCTCATATAACACTCCCCCCTCAAAAAGTAGTTTTCATTGACTCATTTTCCTCCCCAAGATTTTATGCATGAAACATTCAATGACTCCCCACTACTTCATAACCAAACTCTGTACTTTATTATTCAGTGCTCTTCAAGATCAGTTCCTATGCTACCTGGCTATCTTTACCTCTCATTACGTTCTTCATGCATGAAATCCTTCAATAAAATTAATTCCTCAATCTTCATTATTTGTCCTATCTCTGAATATTTATCCAATTTATTTCTTAGAATTAACTGTCTTCTCCATTAGCCTTCTTCTCTCATCAGCTTGAGTCTCAGTTAGAAGTAACTTTCCTTTCTCCATACCTCAGTGGTAATTAGCTGTGCCCTTCTCATGACTCTCTCAAGATACTGCATTTTACCTTGAACTATAGCCCATTCTATGACTATATTTTAGCCTCCAGTACTCTGTAAGGACCTCAAAGGCATGGACTAGTTCTTTATCATTATATTCATTCTCAAGTCTAGCACAGAATTGTACTCCTGGTAAATAAGTTCCTGTTCAATGAGTGTTACTGGATGGCTGGCAGGCTGGATGAACTAATGATCATTGGGTCACATAACTAATAAGTGAATCTGCCTACTAAGAAATACATTGAATGAAATTTGGGGCAATATTTGATTAAATATCCATATTGGCAGTTGTCATCTTCTGCAAATATTTTCATTTTAGAAAATATTCTTAATTTCTATTGTCAGCAAAATTATAGAAAAGGAAAAAGCCTTAAACAAAAGTAATTGTTGTTGTTCATACTGGATTGAAACTCTGGAATTCTGCATCCTATACATTGGGCACAGCCCTGAACATCTCCAATGTCCCTATTTCCATGCCTTTAGTTCCTCTGAACTCTGAAGAGAACTTAAATAGTGAGCCTCTGTGTATTTCTCTGGCTCTGGAAATTTCTCGGTCTATCTTGCCTTTCCATGGATAGTTTGGACTCAAGATGTTGAAAATCTTCCAACAAGGAAAAATTGAGAAGGAAATTTCATAGCACACAATTCACAGTCATTTGACAAGGTGTCTGGGAATAAAGCAGAGCTTGTGCCAACCAGGGAGCTGTTTTAGAGGTGTTAAAAGAAAAACTTCAGCTGAACTAAATTTAAAGGAGTTTAATTGAGCAATGAGCAATTCTCAAATTTGGTAGCCCCCCAAATCACAGCAGATTCAGAAAGACTCCAGAAATGTTTCATAGTCAGAATAAATGTATAGACAAAAGAAGGGAAGTGACATGCAGAAATCAGAGGCGAGGTACAGAAACAACTGGATTGGTTACAGCACAGCATTTGCCTTATTTGAACACTCAGCAGTGTATGACTGGTTGAAGTATGGCTGCTGGGATTGGTCAAGACTCAGCTATTGTTACAGGCAAATACTCCCAGATTAGCCTTTCAGTCTTGTCTACCTATTAAGTTAGGTTGCATTTCATCCACAAGGACTCAAATGTAGAAGTACAGAGTCCTTCTCAGGCCATATTCAGAGGGAAATTCTGAAAAGGAGATTTATGAAAAGAAAAATGTCAGCTACCAATAGTCCCTCCCAAGTCTAAAACTCTAGAATTGTGTGTTGTGTTGAGATCATGAATTACATTGAGTAGTGGTTCTTAGAATGGAGAGATAATAGATAGATGAGAGAGAGAGAGAGAGAGAGAGATACATATATTGATAGATTAGAGATAGAGATGGAGATGCAGATACGTATCGATGGGTGCGTAATGTACACACACATATCAATATGTAAATGTATATATGTATATACACACATATTTTATACATATGTATACAAATAAATATTTGTATATGTGTACTCACATGATATATAAAAAAATTGAAACTTTAAAGGGGCATAAAGAATGAGAAAGAAGACAAAGAGATGGGGTAGAAATGGTGCTAACTCCATTCAGCTTCAGTAAAACAGGTTTTTGATTTCTATGCTTTAAAAAGAGAGAAAGGGACTCTTTTGAAGATATTTATCATTACTCTGTAGGTAATGCTATCACTATATACTTCTCAGCAAGGAGTACAGAGAAAAGTTGTGATGGATTAGCAATGAATGTGTTTTCTATCATGTCCATTATTTCATTAGTTTTTTCTAGCCCCTAAATTTGGCCTCAATAAAACAAAATAAACTAATACAAATAAAGGTAAATAATTTTGCTGCATTTTTTAGTGAAGGCATGTCCTGTTAAAGTATATATTAAGTGACTTGTAGAGAGCCTTTGACTCATCTCCACTTACTCATTTGCCAAGGAAATGTGAAAAGAGGAAGAAAGATGGGTGCGAGAGGTGGTCCACAAGTTATCCAAATTCAAGCACAAGTACCTCATTTCTTAAAACAAAAAATAAATATTAAAACTATGATAGAAAGCAAGTTATGGTAATTACAAGTGAGAATGTATTCAACTAATTTCCCCCCCTAAAATAAATACTTGATTTGTTTGGATTTAGAGACATGGTTAGAGGGGAGAGCCCTGGGATTGCTAATATTTGAGTGTCTGGCATATGAGTATTAGAAATGTCCTCCCCGTGGATTCCTCAAAACAACTTTGTAAGGCACATTCTTTTCCCCCCTTATACAAATGAGGCTATAGAACTATACATTTTAAAATAGTTAATTTTATGTTACATGAATTTTACTTCAATAAAATACATTGTAAGCATGAGTAAAAAAAAAAAAAAAAAAAAAAGAAAGAAAGAAAAAAGAAATAAGATTGAGTACTCTAACTAACCAGCCTAAAGCTATCCAGTTAGTAATTCGCAGACACAAAATATGAGCCCTTAGCCTGCCCCAAAGTTCTGGGCTCCATAATAATCTTTGTTTAATCTGTTACTGTACATTCCAGGATTAAAGTGATTTATTTTTACATCTCTGATTATTTTTAACATTGCTAAAAGTAAGAGATAAGACAGTTGAGGCATTTTAACATCAATATCATAGATAGGCAAACTGAGCCTCAGAAAGTTTAAGTTATTTGCTCACTTGATGTTGTAGTGCCTAAGACATATATTCAGCCCTGGTTCAAAAGCCTGTTCTTCTTTCAATAGAGCATTATGTGTTTCACCAAACTCAGCATCAAGACAAAGTATCGCATATGCTTTTTTAAATTCCTTTAACACTGCAGAATTATTTGTAATATACATTATATGTGAAATGTGTAATTTTTCATTAGCACAAAGAATCCTAGCCAAATTGTTCTAATGTAGGAAGGCTGAATAAAGAATAGCAGAAACTCCTCCAGCAGAAGAAAATTGCATAAACACAAAAAACACTAATAGCTGTACTCGGTAATAGTAATAGAAGTATGAGTGTGTCTTTGCTTGAATGGACTAAAACAGTATTTTAATGAAAGAACTTTAATTTGACATTTAGTTAACTACGACTTCACAGAATCATGTTTCACTACAAAATGAGAACCAATCTTAGCAATGATTACAACACTAGTCATTATAGAAATATTTCTTATTTTATTCTCCCAATCGATATCCTCCAAATTTTATACTAAGATTTCTTTTTCTGCTTCTGAATTGAAAGAAGAATTAAAGAGAGCCAAGGAACTTCCCGGAAGACATTATCTCAATAAACAATATTGCTTTACAATCTCCAAAAAAGAGTCACATACATTAGCACTTTTTTTGTTGCTTGGTTTTTATAGTTGTTGTTTTTGGGTGTGTGTTTTTGTTTGTTTTTTGTTTTTTGTTTTTTTGACATGAAGTCTCTGTCACTAGGCTGGAGTGCAGTGGCGCGATCTCGGCTCACTGCAACGTCCACTTCCCAGGTTAAAGAGAGTCTCCTGCCTCTGCCTCCCAAATAACTGGGACTACAGGCACGCACCACCATGCCCAGCTAATTTTTGTATTTTTAGTAGAGTCGGGGTTTCCTCTTGTTGGCCAGAATAGTCTCAATCTCTTGACTTTGTGATCTGCCCGCCGCAGCCTCCTGAAGTGCTGAGATTACAGGCGTGAACCACAATGCCCAGCCAGCAATTTTTAAACGTATAATCACTATTTAAAGATTAAAGATAGGCATTATTTTCCCTTAAATAAAAGAGGAAATTGAAGTCAAGTGTATCCAGTGACTTACCGAAGTTTGCATAGCTAGTGTGTGAGGGTTAGAACCAAAATGTAGTCATGTCATGACCCATCTACTGTATCTCCTCTTTACATTTGGGCTTCATTCAGCTTATCTCAGGTCTAGAAAATATTAAGAAGTTTCATCAGTATCAGGTAGCCATGATATCCTAGAGGCAATTTGGAATTCAATCTAATTGTGTTTCTAATCTTAGAATCCACTTATTCTTTTAATCTCAGCTCATTAGAACGGGAAGAACTATAGATGATATTCATTGAACAAATATTACTTTGTCCTCTTAGCATCCAGAGAACACACTAGTTTCCAGAGACACAAAGATGAGTAAGACATAATCCATAACTCTAAATAACTGAAGTAACTGATTATAATGCAAATTATTTGGACACAAGAAGAAAAAAAGTTTTACAGCTGCTGGGCTTGAAGTGTGTGCAAGATAGAGAATGCTTAATTTTGCCACTGGGCACATGAAAAGGAAAGATTCACAGAGGAGGTGACACTTTAGTTGGAATTTTTTTAACGTATTGATGTTCACCGAAGTGGAGGGGTTGGATAAAGAGGTGGGGGATGAAAGATGTAATGTCTAGCTATCTTTCCCATTAATTGAGATGATGACATTATTCATAGCCACAGAGAACACAAGCAAACTGTTAAGATGCCTGCCTGGCTCACATTTGCATGTTGGCCTTGAGATATCATAGGAATCTTTGAATGAAGATGTCAGTCTATGTTTCAGAATCTACACTGAGATCTATATGTATGAATCCTTAGCACTGAGGAGGTATTTGAAGCCATGGAGAGATGATCTCATCCAACTCTCTCTCCTCACTGCCACCAACTTATTTTACAGTTTTGAAATCTGTTGTTTAGGAAAGTTTACTCAGAGACATATGCTAGGGCAAATGGCTACTTTTAAGCAGAGTCAGCCTAAAGATTTCTTCACTCCCAGCCCAACAGTGAAGTCCATAATAAGTTCAGGCACAATGCTTCATAAGGAAAGATATGAAAAAGCAAACTGAATCTACACATCTCAACCAAAATATTAGGTTCAGAGATATTACACATGTGAGAGAATTTTAAAGTTAAACTATCCCTGGTTGAACTGCTTCCTGAAACACCTGCCACATTTAGTTGTCATCAAAGTGAATTCATTAAAAAGCAGAACAGCCCCCAGGGCAGGAGATTCTTTGCATAAATTAGGTGTGAGGGATGAAAAGCATATTTGAAATGTCTCCATAGGAGAGCAGAGAAATATTAGTTTGCTGCAGAGCTGAATAACTTCCTAGAACAAACTCTTGAGAGTCTGTGGTTCTGTTTCTGTAACATGAAGAAAAATTAGTACTCATGAGAAGAACAGCAGTTCTGAGGGGAATATCAGGTTGCCCCTCCATTGGTTAGCAAATATCTAAGCAGGCAGCTCTTCTAAAATGCAGTCTCCAAAGTAAACCCTGTGTCTTCTCCTTCAGATTGATTGATCAAAGTACAACTGATATGCCCTGACAATTCAGAATATCCACCTCCATAGAGTCAAAGACTGGGACTCATTTTCTAAAATTATTTACTTTTTTTATTCAAACATGTCAAGATGCCTAATAGCAAAGTTGGTTCTATAATTTTAAAAACTTTCAAATTAAAGGCAGTAGAAATTTTTTAAATTAATCATGGGGTGAGTAAGAGAACGGTGTGCTCCCATCACCCCCCTCACATAACCATACACTTCTCATCCTTTATGACACGACCTAATGGTGTATCTCAACACCTCATGTTCTCAATGCAAGGTTCAAATATCTGAGACAATAAGAAACAACTCTGTCTGGAAAACTAATCAGAAAGTGATAGATAATCATTTATTAAATTATGTTTTGAGTTTTAAAACATAATCTACTGTTTTGTGTAATATCACAAAATTTTCTCCAGGATAAAAAATAATAAAATAAAAAATGAGAAAAACTCATGTAAAATGTACTCCCAAACCCACTGCCCATATAGACTTGCAGGGAGTCTGTCCTTCATTCATTATTCATTCACGTAACTATCAGAGCTAGGTTCAAACCACAGCTCCACTATTGGTTACATGTTATGTTCCAGATACTTCACCAGGCTGTGCAGAGAAATACCTTTAGAAAACATAAACACTGCCCTCAAGGATTTAGCAGTACAATGTGGACCCAGACATTCAAATAAAGAATTGTCATTTAGACCAGGTGCAGTGGCTCACACCTGTAATCCCAGCACTTCGGGAGGCCAAGGCAGGCAGATCACGAGGTCAGAAGATCGAGACCATCCTGGCTAACGTGGTAAAACCCTGTCTGTACCAAAAATATAAAACATTAGCCAGGCGTGGTGGCGGGTGCCTGTAGTCCCAGCTACTCGGGAGGCTGAGGCAGGAGAATAGTGTGAACCCGGGAGACGGAGCTTGCAGTGAGTGAGATGGTGCCACTGCACTCTAGCCTGGGCAACAGAGCAAGACTCCATCTCAAAAAAATAAATAAATAATTGTCATTTAAATTACTGAATGAAGAGGAGGAGGATGTGGAGGTGGGAAAGGAGCAGGAGGATAGACTTGTGTGCAAGGAAGCTCAGGGGAAGGAATGGGTAGGTCAGGGAAAGTATTCCAGAGGGAGGAAACGTTAGAGAACCTCAATGGAGGAGCAAGAGATTTATAAGCAATTTCAGGAGAGATGGTCTTTCACACAGGTGGCAAGGAATACTTTACAACAAAATTTTAAGGTAGGTACCATCTATCCACAGACTTGTTGTATTTCATCATTGTCTTATTCAGTCCAGGATGCTATAACAAAGTGCCATAGATTTGCTGGCTTATAAACAACAGAAATTTATTCTCACACTTCTGGAAGCTGAAAGTCTGAGATCAGAGTACCAGCGTGGTCAGCTTTTGGTGAGAACCACCTTCTGGGGTGTAGAGTGCCAACTTCCCATTCCCTCCAATTCCATCCATGAGGGCTCTACCCTCATGACCTGTTACCTCCTAAAGGCCCTACTGCCAAATACCATCACATTGGGGGTTAGAACTGCTGTACATGATACTGGGGAGGAAATAAGCATTCAGTTCACTGCAACCTTTTCTCTCCTACTTAAGTGCTTTAGAGTATTTCCTTTGTTTCCCAGAATCTCTACAATAACCTTCAACCTAAGAATGTACTATTAGGTTGCACATTACTGTTAGGTAAACATGAACCCCTGTTTACCTGACCTTTCCCATCCTTAGCTCAGATTTTAACACTAGTTCCCTAAAGGGAAGCATTGGTATAGCTAATTCTGAGGTGTCTTAAGAGTGTCTTGGGCATAAGTTATAAATGGATTCAAATCCCTCCTTCCCTCTGTCCTAGCTTTGTGACACTGAGCTTAAACTTTCTGAGCATTAGTGTTTTCATCTGCATAGGTAAGACTGTAACTCGTGGGGTTATTTGAAATTGAATAGTCAATATCTTACTTCCCTAAGTAAAGACTGATACTATTTTCTTCGATAAGAATACACAAAAGGAAATTTTTGGCAAATTTGATATTTTACGTTTCAATAGATATGTTTAAAATATGCAAATGCATTCTCATAATACTATGATATGAACTCTTGTGTAAGATAATGTTTTATGTAAAGTAGTATTTGAATTTTAAAAATTGTTATTTCAACTCATATTTTGTGAACCTATTTTATTGCAGTTGTTCAAATGTATAGTCAACATCATTGCCTTTATCATCACTGAAGACAAGATTCAAGTCATCCAAAACCAGTTTCCAGAGCACAGTATTGTCACTTTCTTGAAATATGGCACTTTTCATGCTATAACACTGTTTGACTCCTTGTATAATGCTGTCTCTGGAATTTTATCACTGGGTGCAAGTGCCCATTTGCTTTTTCTGACTGTGCTATTAAAAATATTCAAGGTTTAGTCCAGCTGTGCAGAAATAAATCAAAGTAAGAAGCTTGAGAATGACAAAATTAAGTTTAGAAATGAAACAAAGAAAGAAGGAAAAAAAGCAGGAAGGGATAAAGAAAGAGAGGGAAGAAGGAAGGAAGGAAGGAAAGAAGGAAGAGGAAGAGAGGGAAGAGAAGAAGGGAGAGAGAAATCAAGAGAGGGAGGGAAGAAGGAAGAGAAAAAAGGAAGGAAGAAAAGACAGGAAGAAAGAGAGGAAGGAATTGAAAGATAAAGGGAAAAGGGACCAGGAAAGAGGGAGGAAGAAAACAGAAAATGAGGCCAGAAGTGGTGGCTCACAGCTGTAATCCCAGCATTTTGGGAGGCCAAGGCAGGCAGATCACTGAAGGTCAGGAGTTCAAGACCAGCCCGGCCAACATGGTGAAACCCTGTCTCTATTAAACATACAAAAATTAGTAGACTTAGTGGCAGGCGTCTGTAATCTCAGCTATGCTGCAGGCTGTGGCAGGAGAATCGCTTGAACCCAGGAGGCAGAGGTTGCAGTAAGCTGAGATGGCACCATTGCACTGCAGCCTGGGTGACAGAGAAAGACTTTGTCTCAAAAACCAAAACAAAACAAAACAAAGGAAGGGGAAAAGGAGGAAGAAAGGACGGGAAAGAAGAAAAGGAGAGAGGAAGAAAGGAAAACTAGTTAAATGTGGCTACATCTAAAATGCTGTTTAATATGATTATAAAATCATTAAAAATATAAAACTAAACATGAAACAGAAGGTACAGGTGCCCACCACCATGCCCGGTAAATTTTTGTATTTTTAGTAGAGACAGGGTTTCACCATATTGGTCAGGCTGGTCTCCAACTCCTGACCTTAGGTGATCCGCCCACCTCGGCCTCCCAAAGTGTTGGGATTACAGGCGTGAGCCACCGTGACCGGCCTTATGTTAACATTTATAATTTAATACTAACAACAATGAATTGAAAACTCTAAACTATATCATTATAAAGAGATGATGGGGAAAGAACTAAGAAGAGGTAAAAATCCATATTCAAGGAGACTACTTTTCCTTTTACAACAGAGTAATCTCTACCTTATTTCTCTTTTTCCAGAAGCAATCACTCTCAATTCTTTGAGTTGAATATTCTTGTGTATCTTTCCTTTTGTCTGCTACCACTCTATTGCTTCCTTTTTCAATTTTAGCTTTATCTGTTGACATTTCCGTGAAAGATAAATATTTGCTTCTATTTCCAGTGTCAGCCTCCAACACATACACTCAAATATACTCATCTATTTTTATTCTCCCTACCTCACAATATGGTTAAATATGTTTACATTGTTTTAACTATTAAAATGCTATTCACAGCTTCTATCAGACTGGGTAGTAATGATTAGTTTTTCTTTTCTGTAACATGTTGACTTTTGGAAGAAGCCTCTTTCCGAAACATCGGCTCAAATTAAAACAGACTGTATCCTACATGGACACACACCTCTTATCATGGCCTATGGGGGGTGTTGGCATGAGGGAAAACTCAGAGAAAGATTAATAGGATGATGTATAGCCCCTGTGGCTGCAGTTGACTTGAGACCAACTGCTCATGGCCTCAGATCTTGAGAGATGGGTGCTCGTCTTCTCCTGCCTCCACTAGCCGGTTCTAAATTCCGCTCACCCTCAGCTGTCATCTTGGCAAAGTTTGGTGGATTACTTTGATAGTGTGACCTAACCCTTCATATCTGAAGGATCTGAACACTTGATAGCCATACCCTCTTCAGTGCAGGGTTTGTCCACAGATCCATTAGCAGTTATAACGGGAAAAGGGAGTACCAGAGACCCCCAAGTAGATCACCTGGGTTCCCCACATACTCTTCTCTACCACCACTGGTATAAGCAGCCCTATCTGTTCCTGCTGATCAAGGTCAATTCACCCTCCCAGTATAGCAAGTCCTCTTATTGCCTGATGGTTTCTGGGCTCAGAGACTCCAAAGTGCCCAGGTGGTAGCTATAAATTATAATTCAACAGGACCTTTGTTGTGTTTATTGGTTCCTTTTGAGACCAAGAACCCCAACCCAGGGAAGCTCAGAGTTGAGGAGACGGGATGGAGAAAATCCCCTGGAGATCTTTAAGAGGAATGGTAAATGAGGCCAGTCTTGCTTCCATGCCTTGGGTCTTGGAACCATTCATCTATCTTTGTGCAAACACAGAGCCATATCAAAATATCTCATTTAATAAACATACTACCTTCTACAGGATGGCACTTCATATTTTTAGAGTGTTTTCTGTAAACTAGTACTTCAGTTGTACAACTAGAAGTATTCTATGAGGCCAGTGGCCTTTGGATGATAAAGTACATGACATGACTAGTGGGCCCAGAGACCACGGCCTACTTCTGCATCCCCTTCACTATAAGGTAGGTCCCCTGGTTGGATGTTTTGTTGTTTGGGATTCCAGGCCCATGTACCAGGCATTCTTTAAGCACCTGGGTAGTGGTAGTGGCTAAGACTCTACTAGCAAGAAAAACAAATCTATACTTGAAATAGAGGAATGACTGGCCCTTTGTGGATATAAGGGACCTGATATCAAATTGCCACCAGGTGGCCAGGTGGTCTCCCTGAGGAATAGTGCAATAAAGGAGTTCCGGGAGGAGGGAGTTCAGTGTTCATTTCTCTTGCTGAAAAGTTGAACACTCAGAGGAAGCAATAGCAGGATCAGCCTTAGTAATGGGTTGTCCATGCTGTTGGGCCCTTAGGTAGCCTCCATCTTTGCCTCCATGACTCTCCAGTCATATATTTTTCCTGGCTTGTAGATGACCACCTTCTCACTGTGTCCTCCTATGGCCTTTCCTTGGTGCATGTACATGGAGAGAGAAGTCATGTGAGCACAGCAAGATGGTGGCTGCCAAAAGCCAAGAGAAGAGAACACAGAATGAAACCTACCTCGCCACGGTATTGATCTTGGACTTCCCACTTTCCAGAGCTGTGAAAAATAAATTTCTATAGTTTAAGCAACACAGTATATGATATTTTGTTATGGTACCTGAGCAGATTGATAAAGTTTTGGGTATCAGAAGTAAGGTGCTGCTGTAACAAATGCCTAAAAATGTGGAGGTGGCTTTGGAACTGGGTGATGGGTAGGGGCTAGATGAGTTCTGTGGTGCTTGCTAAAAATAAAATTAAGATTGTCATGAAAAGTATGTTGTAGAAATATAAATATTAAAGGCAATTCTGTTGAGGGCTTTGAAGAAAAGAGGAGAGCTAAAGAAAAAGCCTCCATGTTCTTAGAGAATATGTAGAGAATAATCCTGAATAGAATGTTGGTAAAAATAAGAATGTTAAAGTCATTCCAGTGTGGTATCAGACAGAAATGAGGAAATTGTTATTGTACAATGGAGAAAAGGTGATCACTGTTATAAAGTGCTAGAGGACTTGCCTAAATTGTGTTCTAGTGCTTCAGGGGAGATATCACTTGTGAAAGGTGGAAATGCATGTTTATGTGAGGAGATTTCTAAGTAAAATGTTCAAGGTATAGACTGGATCCTCCTGACTACTTATAATAAAATGCAAGAGGTGAGAGTTGAACTGACAAAGGAAATGTTAATCAAAAAGTAACAGCAACTTAAAGATTTGAAACACTACCTGCTTGTTCATTTTTCAAAAATATGAGGAAGTATAGTCTGAAAAGAGTGCTAGAGATGTGGCTGAACAACAATTTGATAGGGAGATTGGTATGGGTGTGAACAAAAGATCTAATCTGATAAGAAATAGACATGGGACTACACCAGCAGAAACACTGCCAGCTGGGACTAAAGGACATAAAAAACTAGATGGAATGGAGGAAGTTGGACTTCTGTGATCCTGTAGAATGGGACCGAAGTGCTATTCAGCTGCAAACATGCATTATCCTTCAGGAAAAGGGAAGAATGACCCTAAAAGTGATTCAGAGATCAGCAGGACTTGCACCTTAATCTTGGACTTCCCAGTCAAGATAAATACATTTTAATTTAAATTTGAATTTTTAATGTTTAAGCCTGTAGTATTTTGTTTTGACAGCCTGAACAGACTAGTTCACTCCCCAATTCAAAAAGGCCTACTCAGTGTCATGTTTGTTTGGTTTATGGGTATGGATGCCATATTAGTTTCCTTGGTAGTTGTAACAAAGTGCCAAATACCAGGCGGCTTAAAGCAACAGAAATCTATTGTCTCACAGTCCTGAATGCTAGACATCTGAAACAAAGGTGTCAGCAGGACCATGCTCCCTCTGAAGACACTAGAAAAGGGAATTTTCCATACCTTTTTTCTAATACCTAGTAGCTTCAGGCATTCCTTAACTTGCAGATGCATTCCTCTAGAGTTCCATTTTCACACTGTGCTATCTCAGTGTTTTCAAGTAATCATCTTTCTGTTCATGTCTGTCCTCTTGTTTAAATGTTCTCTTTTAATACAAATCAAAACCACTCACACCAGTCACGATGGCTATTATTAAAAACTCAAAAAATAATAGATACTGGCATGGTTGCAGAGAAAAGGGAACATACACACTTTCGGTGGAGGGTAAATTAGTTCCACCTTTGTGGAAAGGAGTACAGCAGTTCCTCAAAGAACTAAAAGCAGAACTACCATGCTATCTGGTAATCCCATTACTGGGTATATTAGTCTGTTTTCATGCTGTTGATAAAGACACACCTGAGATTGGGTAATTTATAAAGGAAAGAGGTTTAATTGACTCACAGTTCCACATAGCAGGAGAGGCCTCACCATCAGGGTGGAAGATGAAGGAAGAGCAAAGGAACATCTTACATGGTGGCTGGCAAAGAGAGAATGAGAGGCAAGTGAAAGGGATTTCCCCTTATAAAACCATCAGATCTTGTGAGACATATTCACTATCATGAGAACAGTATGGGGGAAACTGCCCCCATGATTCAATTAACTTCCACTGGGTCCCTCCCACAATATGTGGGAATTATGGGAAATACAATTCAAGATGAGATTTGGATGGGGCACAGCCAAACCATATCATTCTGCCCTGACCCCTCCCAAATTTCATGCCCTCACATTTCAAAACCAATCATGCCTTTCCAACAGTCCCCCAGAGTCTTAACTCATTTCAGCATTAATTCAAAAGTGCACAGTCCTAAGTCTCATTTGAGACAAGGCAAGTTCCTTCTGCCTATGAGCCTGTAAAATCAAAAGCAAATTAGTAACTTCCCAGATACAATAGGGATACAGGGATTGGGTAAACATACCCATTCCATATTGGAGAAATTGGCCCCCCAAAAAAGGGACTAAAAGTCCCATGCAAATCTGAAATCCAGTGGGACAAATATTAAAGCTCCAAAATGATCCCCTTTGACTCCATATCTCACATCTAGGTCATGCTGATGCAAGAGGTGGGTTCCCATAGTCTTGGGCAGCTCCACCTTTGTGACTTTGCAGGTTACAGCCTCCCTCCCAGCTGATTTCACAGGCTAGCATTGAATGTCTGCAGCTTTTTTAGGTGCACAGTGCAAGCTATCAGTGGATCTACGATTCTGGGGTCTGAAGGATGGTGGCCCTCTTCTCACAGCTCTACCAGGCAGTGCCCCAGTGGGGACTATGTGTGGTGGCTTCAACCCCACATTTCCCTTCTACATTGCCCTAGCAGAGGTTCTCCATGAGGGCCTCATCCCTGTAGCAAACTTTTGCCTGGACATCCAGGCATTTCCATACATCCTTTTAAATCTAGATGGAAGTTCCCAAACCTCAATTCTGTGCACCTGCAGACTCAACAGAATGTGGAAACTGCCAAGGTTTGGGGCTTGCACGCTCTGAAGCAATGGCCTGAGCTGTACCTTGGCCCCTTTTAGTCATGGTTAGAGCAGCTGGGACACAGGGCAGTAAGTCCCTAAGCTGCACACAGCAGGGGGCCCCTGGATCTGACCCACAAAACCATTTTTTCCTCCTAGAACTCCAGGCCTGTGATGGGAGGAGCTGCCATGAAGCCCTCTGACATACCTTGGAGACATTTTCCCCATTATCTTGGGGATTAACGCTGGACTTTTTGTTACTATGCAAATTTCTGCAGCCAGCTTGAATTTCTCCTCAGAAAATGAGTTTTTATTTTCTATTGCATCATCAGGCTGCAAATTTTCTGAACTGTCATGCTCTGTTTCTTTTTAAAAACTGAATGCTTTTAATAGCACCCAAGTCGCCTCTTGAATGCTTTGCTGCTTAGAAAATTCTTCCAGATACCCTAAATCATCTCCCTCAAGTACAAAGTTCTACAAATCTCTAGAGCAGGAGCAAAATTCTGCCTGTCTTTGTGCTAAAACATAGCAAGAGTCACCTTTACTTCAGTTCCCAACAAGTTCTTCATCTCCATCTGAGACTACCTCAGCCTTGATTTCATTGTCTATATCATTACCAGCATTTTGGTCAAAGGCACTCTACAAGTCTCTAGGAAGTACCAAACTTTCCCACATTTCCTGTTTTCTTCTGAGGCCTCCAAAAAGTCCCAAATGCTGCGTGTTATACAGTTCCAAACTCACTTCCACATTTTCGAGTATCTTCATAGCAGTGCCCCACTCTACCAGTACCGATTTACTGTACTAGTTTGTTTTCATGCTGCTGCTGGACACAGTGGAAACTGGATAATTTATAAAGGAAAGAGGTTTAATTGACTCACAGTTCTATGTGACTGGGGAGGCCTCACAATCATGGTGGAAGATGAAGGAAGAAAAAAGGGCCATCTTACATGGCAACCAGCAAAGACAGAATGAGAACCAAGTGACAGGGATTTCCCCTTATAAAACCATCATGTCTTGTGAGGCTTATTCACTACCATGAGAATAGTATAGGGCAAAATGCCCCCATCATTCAATTATCTCCTACCAGGTCCCTCCCACAACATATGGGAATTATGGGAACTACAATTCAAGATGAGTTTTGGGTGGAGACGCAGCCAAACCATATCACTGGGTATATACGCAAAAGAATATAAATAAGTCTGCCATAAAGACACATACAGGCAAATGTTCATTGCAGCACTGTTCACAATAGCAAAAACATGAAATCAACCTAAATGTCCATTAATGACAGATTGGATAATCTGGATATATGTGGTACAAATATTCAATGGTACACTATGAAGCCATAAAAAAGATGAGATTATGCCTTTAGTGAAAACACGGATGGAGCTGGAGGCTATTATCCTTAGCAAACTAACACAGGAACAGAAAAACAAATATTGCATGTTGTCACTTATAAGTGGTAGCTAAATGATAAGAACTTATAAACACAGAGACAACAGACACTAGGATCTACTCAAGGTGGGAGGATGAGAGGAGGAAGAGGAGCAGAAAATATCACTATTGGGTACCAGACTTAATACCTGGGTGAGGGAATAATATGTACAACAAATTCCCATGGCGTGTGTTTATCTTTGTAACAAACCTTCATATGTGAGTAAATAAATTTTCTCTTTTTATGAGGACACCAGTCCTATTGGATTAGGGCCCACCTAAATGATCTCATTTCAACTTGATTATCTCTATAAAGACCCTATGTCCCAATAAGATAGTCTGAGGTATGAGGGGTTAGAACTTTAATATATCATTTTTTGGAGGGAGGGGGCACAATTCATCCCTTAATAGATAAATATGTAGCAATTTCTCTTTCACTTCAGAGGCAATATACTGATAATTGCCTGACCACTCAACTGACATGGAGAGGAACAGAAGTCCTCAGCCAATAACCAGCACCAAATTGCTAGCCATGCAAGGAGCCACCTCGGAAGTGGATCTTCCAGCCCCAGTCAAACTTTCGGGAGACTGAAGCCCTGACCAACATCTGACCACAACCTCATGACGTATCCCAAAGCAGAGACACTCAACCAAGCTAATTCTGCATGCTTGACCCATAGACACCATGAGAGATCATGAATAACTACTTTTAAAAATTTACTATTTTGGATGATCTATTATAACTCATTAGATAACACAATTCATAGTGTGTCTTCTCTCAGAAGATCCTTCTAATATGGAAAGTCATTTGTTTTGTAATATTTTAATGAATATTCTCATGACATCATTTCTGCTGTCATCTTTTTCTGGAACTCTTATTATTCCCGTTTTTAACATTTCAGATTTTTTTTAATGTTCTTGTGTTTTTTCTGTGTTTTTTCATTACCTTCTAATAGTTTCTTAAATTTTTCTGGTGCATATCTATGAAGTTTTGTATTCCTGCTTTATAGCTTTCCAAAAAACTTATTTCTGTTATCTGAATATTTCTTTTGATAATATCTTATTTTTTCATAGATCTAATAACTTCTCTTGGCTCTCTGAGATTATTAATCATGGGTTTTTTAAGGAGTGTTTTTGTGCCCCCTGCAGGGTCTTTACCCAAATGTATTTGTGTACATATACATGTCCTAATTCCTATGTGTATATATACCCCCATCCTATATATAGGATGTTAGGATACACATATATGTGTATATATATGTGTACAAAGGAGTTAGGATACACATATATGTACATATACATATCCTATATATGTACATTTTATATATAGTGTGTATATATAGTATGTATAAGTAGATATATAAACGAATATAAAGGTGGGATGAAGTGGTCTGAGCATACCAGTTAAGAATAAATAAAAGTTGACCTTACAAAATGGGAAGCTATACCATGCTGTAGGTTAAATTAATCCATAAATTTATTATGATTTCAGTAAAAATACAAATATATTTCTTTTTCTGGAACTATGAAAGAAGATTCTACAGTTTAAGTGAAAAAATAAATTTGAAATAGCTTGTAAATTTCTGAACAAGAGGAATAAAGAGAGATTGGTCATAGTAGATAATAAAGTATGCTAAAAAGTAAAAGAATACTTTAGTATTGGTATATTAATGTGCAGACATATCCATGCATCAGAAAATATGTCTACATATAGAACCAAATATATTATGGATTTTTTTTTTTTTTTTTTTTTTTTTTTGAGACGGAGTCTCGCTTTGTCACCCAGGCTGGGGTGCAGTGGCGTGATCTCAGCTTACTGCAAGCTCCGCCTCCCGAGTTCACGCCATTCTCCTGCCTCAGCCTCCTTAGTAGCTGGGACTATAGGCACCCACCACCGCGCCTGGCTAAATTTTTATATTTTTAGTACAGACGGGGTTTCACCATGGTCTTGAGCTCCTGACCTCATGATCCGCCTGCCTCGGTCTCCCAAAGTGCTGGGATTACAGGCGTGAGCCACCGTGCCTGACCTATTATGGAATTTTAATGTATGATGAATTTGGCATTTCAGGTCTGAGGGAAAATATGCATTATTTAATAAATTTTGTTCAACAAATTAAATAGCCATGTGTAAGAAAATAAAGTAAAATTCTTACCTCACACTTCACATCAAAATAAATACCTCATGAATCAAAGATTTTAACACATAAAAAAGAAGCATAAAAGACGTAGAACAACCTGTAATAGAGCTTTTAAGAATTTTCAGTGTAGCAAAGACCTTTTTAGGAGTGCCCAAAATACAGAAGCCATAAAAATCTGGTAACTTTGAAGGCATAAAAAATAATCTGCTTGGACAAAAGCTACTATATGTAGTACCAAAAGAAAAGTGATAAAGTGTGAATTAATATTTGCAACTCATGTCGCAGGTGAAGTGCTAATGTGCTTTTCAATTAAGACAAAAAAAGAATGACATTCTAATAGAAAATATGGCCAGAGGCTACAAGCTCACTCAATTCACTGAAAAAGAATTCCAAATGGCTCTTAAACAAATATATATAGACCTCATTCATAATAAGAGAAAACACAAATTAAATTTACAATAAGATCTGATGTTTTTTAACTGGCCAGGTTAGGCAAGATCAAATAATTTAATAGCAATGTATTGTCTCAGGAAATATGTATTCTCATACACAACTCCTGGGAGAGTAAATTGAAACTTCCATGGAGAGCAATTTGACTGTTTCTTTCAGAGTAAAAATTGCATCTCCCCTTTGGTCCAGGTTATAGTCCTGTGTATCTCTTCTACATGCACACTGGCGTGTGTATAAAATGACAGATGTACAAGGATATTCATTACTACATTTTGTAGCATCAAGGTATGGGGGCAGAGAATGCCCAAAGCTCTAACAGTAGAAGACTGGATAAACCAATAACGGTCCCATAATATAAACCAGCACTGCATAGCAATAGAAATGAATAAAATGTCTCCATAGGTACAGGCATGTGATAATTTGAAGATATATGTTATATTCAAAAAGATAATTCGAAAATGCAATGTAGAGTACAATCTCATTTGTGAAACAGAAGACTAGTAGAAAATATATATATATTACTATAAATACATGTGTATAATTTAGAGTATCTCTGAATGAATTCACAAGAAGTTGATTTGGCCTCTGAATAAGAAAAAATGTGTGGCTGAGGAACAGAGGTTAGAGAAAGTTTTATTTTTCCTTGCATATCCTTGTGTTGGATTGCCTATTCAAGAAAATTAACAATAAGAGAAAAATAGAAACCACAGCAAATGAGATGATACAACAAAATACATATAGAAGATTCAGAAATAATTTTTTAAGGAAAAGCTGCAATAGGTAAGTCTCCAGATTGTTTAACATCAGAAATGGAGAAAAACACAAATACACAAAATTAAAAATTAAAATTATGCTATCAAAACAGAAGTGACTAAAAGTATAATAATAAAAAATAAACATTTAAGGTTCTTTGTAAAGTTTTTGAAAATCTCAATGAAATATATAGTTTTCTATAAAAATACAAATGAAATAATCAGATCAAAAGGACATTAAAGATCTGATTATATATTTCTTTTTCAAAATGCCAAACTGTAATCCCAAAAAAGTCTGGGTGTATAAGAAAGCCTTTTTAGCAAACGTATCAAACTTTAAAGAAAAAATACAAATCCAATTATATTGTCACATACATTTTATAACCCTAGGAATTAAATTCGACAAAAATAGAACAAGAAAAAAGTTACATACAAAAATTTACTTAAAAATTAACGTGTAAACATCCTTAATAAAATACTAGCCTAGTCTGGCAGCCTTTGTAGTATTCACCAGTATTCATCTTCCACCTCTTTCACGGCATATGGAAGGATTTGATTTACATGGCTTCTTGAATTTAACCATGGCCATGTGATTTTTCTACAGCCAATAGAAGATGAGCCAGAACTGCCATGATTCCTGCGCAGTAGGAACTAATTACCGGTGCTTGATTCTTCACCACTTTCTTCCCTTTCTCTGGTGACTGTGGCAGCTGTGTCCATACATAGGTTTAGTAATGATCTAGCACATGGAAAACAGTTGCTCCAAAGATTTACCCAGACCCAAGACGACTCTATGGGAGCAAGAAATAGTCTTTGTTATTTTTAAGTCACTGATATTTGACATTGCTTTTAACCATGACATCATCTAGGCTATCCTGACAGACATACCAATCAATTTCAATAGAACACTAAAAATGTAACATGTAAGGGCTAGTTAGGGTTTATACAGGGAAAGAAAGGGTAGATCAAGATCATGAAATGTACCAGCTTCACATCACAGAAGAAAAACTATGTAAAAATTCTGATAAAAATTAATCCCTCCACTTAAAACTGAAAACACTCTGTATAGTAGGAATTTTTCTTTATATAATAAATATTAATCAACACCAATTGACATCATATCTATTGGTGAACAAACAGATATTAAAACATAAACCATTAAAATTAGAACTAAGGTAGTTATACTTGTGCTATGGTTTGAATATTTGTTTTATCCCAAAATTCATATGTTGAAAACTAATCCAGCTGGGTGTGGTGCCTCACATTTGTAATCCCAGCACTTTGGGAGGCAGAGGCAGGAGGATAGCTTGAACCCAAGAGTTTGAGACCAGCCTGAGCAGCACAGTGAAACCCAATCTCTGCAAAAGAAAAATGAGCCAGGTGTAGTGGCGTGCCTGTAGTCCCAGCTACTCAGGAGGCTGAGGTAGGAGGATCAATTGAGTCTAGGAGATCAAGGCTACAGCGAGCTGTGATCATGTCATTGCACTTCAGCCTGGATGACAGAGTGAGACATCATCTAAAAAAGAAAGAAAAAGAAGAAAGGCAAGAAAGAGAGAGAGAGAGAGAGACAGAAAGAAAGAAAGAAAGAAAGAAAGAAAGAAAGAAAGAAAGAAAGAAAGAAAGAAAGAAAGAAAGAAAGAAAAGAAAGAAAGGGAGAGGAAGGAAGGAAGGAAGGAAGGAAGGAAGGAAGGAAGGAAGGAAGGAAGAAAGAAAGAAAGAAAGAAAGAAAGAAAGAAAGAAAGAAAGAAAGAGAAAGAAAGAAATGAAGGGAGGGAGAGAAAGAGGAAAAACTAATCCCTATTGTGAGAGTAGTAAGAGCTGAGGCTTTTGGAAGTGATTAGGTCATGATGGATCTGACCTCATGAATGGGATTAGTTGCCTATTAAAAGAAGCCTGAAGGAGTTAGTTAACACTTTCTGCCCTGTTGGGACACAGCAAGAAGATACCTTCTATGAGGAACAGGCCCCCACCAGATACTGAATCTGCCAGTGCCTTGATCTTGGACTTCCCAGCCTCCAGAGCTGTGAGCAAAAATTTATGTTGTTCACAAATTACCCAGTCTAAGGTATTTTGTTACAGCAACCCAAACGGACTAAGACAGCCTGCTACAAAAAACAAAACTGAATGTCTTCTCAAAGTTTTAATGCATTAAGACATGAAACATTTTTGAAAAAGAAAGTCAAATTTATCATTCACAAATAATTCTATATTCTACTGAGAAAACATACAAAAATCAACTGGAAAACTATTAGAAGCAACAGAAAAACTAATTCAGTTAATAGGTTACAGTGATATTTAAAAAAATATCAAAAAGGCCAGCAATGCTCGTTCATTTAGCAAATATTTATTAGTCATTACAATGTGTTAGGCTCCATCCTAGCTCTAGTGAACAACACAGACATAAAGGCTTTCCTTCGTTGAATTTTTCTTTGGGAGAAAGGCACTACTAATAGCAATAATAATAATGAAGCAACAAGTAAGATACACATAGGTATCTCCCATCACTAATACTCCCGTCACTAATTCTCTCATCCATTCTTGTTTTTTTTGTTTCTGTTTTTGTTTTTGTTTTTGAGACAGAGTCTGACTCTGTCACCCAGGCTGGAGTGCAGTGGTGTGATCTTGGCTCACTGCAAGCTCCGCCTCCCAGGTTCAAGCCATTTTCCTGCCTCAACCTCCTGAGTAGCTGGGACTACAGGTGCCCGCCACCACGCCCAGCTAATTTTTTGTATTTTTAGTAGAGATGGGGTTTCACTGTATTAGCCAGGATCTCTCATCCATTCTTGAAAGCAAAATGTTTTTGCGTGAAAATTGTAACTTCCATGAAAAATGTAAAACATATTATAGAAATATATTCCCCATTGTTCTAGATGAGGTATATAATATATGACACATTAATCTGCAAGCCAACAAATATCCTACAATGTAATAAAAATATCAAATATATAAATATTAATAACAAATGGTTACATTGGGAAGTAAAATAAATGAAATACTAATTTTGCTCACCCAACAACTGATGTTAATAAATAGTTAACATCAACATGGTAGCATGTTGTGCATCACCTTAACTGACATTCTACTCTCACTTCCTGAGATTTGTATGTTCTATCAATGATGTTTGCAATATAACTAAAGACTGTTCATGAATATTATTTCATTTAAAAATGTTGCTTTTAGACTTGTGGGCCTAGTAATTTTTTTCTTGTATAAATATGTCCAAAAGATGTTGCATTCAAATATAAATCCAATGGATATTAATAACATAGTACTATGCAAACTGGGAAAATATTAAGTGGGAGTTATTCTGTAGAATTTTCTGTAGTAGGTCAAATTCGGATAAGGGCAATGAAGAGAAAGAAAATGAGGAAGGAGTATCCATCAGGAAGGTGATAGAGAAAGCAAATATTTCATGCTTGAATTGGGTGGCTGGGAAGGGTCTTGCTGTGAAGAAGAAAGTCTAACAATGACTTGAGAGAAGTGAGAGAGTAAGCCGTGGGCGCCTGGGAGGAGAGAAAGTTGTAATGAAGGTTCCGAGGTAGAAGTACATCTGGAGTCCTTGAGCTCAGTAAGTTCAGAATGGTGAGCATGGTAAGGGTAAGTGTAGCAGGGTATAGGGAGAGAGAGATTAGAAGTCAGGGAGAGAAATTGGTAGACTACATAAGGACTTTGGGGGTTACTGTAATAACTATGGATTTTCCTAGGAGATTGAAGGTCATGAGTTCGGAGCTGAGAAGTCAATAATACATTCTGTCAATTCAAAGGCATAGGTTTTGTTTTGGTTTTCACATATTAACAGCACTAAAATAGAGCTATGTCTTACATCCAATGATGTAATACATGGTATGATTGGTAACTTTTTTCTCTTCATCATATATAAAATAATAGTGTATTATAAAATATTTGTTGTCTTAATTTGAAGAATTGTAGTAAGCCAACTTACAAATGAATGGAATCTCTGGCTGCGGCTTAAAAAAAGACCAAAGGATACAAATGGCTGCCTAAAAACCAACTCAAATTTTTTGGAAATTAAATAACACATTTATAAAAATGTCATGAGTTAAAGAAGAAATCACATGAAAAATTTAAAAATATTTTGAACTGAATTATAATAAAAATATAAAATGTTATATTCTGATGGAATATACTTTTATGATACTTTTTAAATACTTTTATGCAGGAAAAATCTAAGAAAATATCATATATAATTTTAAAAATTTAAAATGTAAATAGAGTCTTAGGAAAAAAAACCATCAGATGCTTGTAGATGTACAACCATCTGATCTTTGACAAACCTGAGAAAAATAAGCAATGGGGAAAGGATTCCCTACTTAATAAATGGTGTTGGGAAAACTGACTAGCCAAATGCAGAAAACTGAAACTGGATCCTCTTGCTTACACCTTATACAAAAATTAACTCAAGATGGATTAAAGAATTAAATGTAAGACATAAAAGCATAAAACCCCTAGAAGAAAACCTGGGCAATGCCATTCAAGACATAAGCATGGGCAAAGACTTCATGACTAAAACACCAAAAGCAATGGCAACAAAAGCCAAAATTTACAAATGGAATCTGATTAAACTAAGGAGCTTGCCTGTGCAGCAAAAGAAACTATCACCAGAGTGAACAGGCAGCCTACAGAATGGGAGAAAAATTTTGCAATCTATCCATCTGACAAAGTGCTAATATCTGGAATCCACAAAGAACTTAAACACATGTATAAGAAAAAGACAACTCCATCAAAAAGCGGGTGAATGACATGAAGAGACACTTCTCAAAATAAGACATTTATGAGGCCAACAAACACATGAAAAAAAGCTCATCATCATTGGTTGTTAGAGAAATGCAAATCAAAACCACAATGAGATACCATCTCACGACAGTTAGAATGGCAGTCATTAAAAAGTTATGAAACAACAGATGTTGAGGAGGATGTGGAGAAATAGGAATGCTTTTACACTGTTGGTGCGAGTGTAAATTAGTTCCACCATTGTAGAAGACAGTGTGGCGATTCCTCAAGGATCTAGAATCAGAAATACCATTTGACTCAGCAATCCCATTACTGAGTATATGCCCAAAGGATTACAAGTCATTGTACTCTAAAGATATGTGCACTCGTATGTTTACTGCAGCATTGTTCACAATAGCAAAGACTTGGAACCAATCCAAATGCCCATCAATGATAGACTGGATAAAGAAAATGTGGCACATATACACCATAGAATACTATGCAACCATAAAAAAGGATGAGTTCATGTCCTTTGCAGGGACATCAACGAAGCTGGAAACCATCATTCTCTGGAAACACAGGAACAGAAAACCAAACACCGCATGTTCTCACTCGTAAGAGGGAGTTGAACAATGAGAACACATGGACACAGGGAGGGGAACATCACACACTGGGGCCTCTCGGGGGTGGGGGACTAGGGGAGGGATAGTATTAGAAGAAATACCTAATGTAGATGACAGTTTGATGGGTGCAGCAAATCACTATGGTACCTGTAAACCTATGTAACAAACCTGCACATTCTGCACATGTATCCCAGAACTTAATGTATAATAATAAAAGGAAAAAAGCATCAGAAAGTATAATATACAAAGTGTTCATAGTATTTATCATAGAATCTTGGGTTTATATGTTTGCTTGCCCTCAACTGGTAGAAATTTTTACTACTAATGTGTGTATTTTATACTTAGAAAACGGAACAAAAATGCTTTTAAAAATACACAAAGGCAATGTACTATGTTTTAACTCCTATTTGTATTATCTTTGCTTCCTCTTCATATCGCTCTTCCCCACAAAGCTAAATAGATAATTAAAGGGCATTTAAGGGAGGCAATTTTCATGTCTTCAATATATGCCATATATCCTAAAGTTAAACTGAGAAGGTGACGATAGGATCTCCTTCTTCACATCCTGTTTCACAATAACTAATCCTTTATTTCTCAAAAGAAGAAGCTGCCAGGGTGGGGAACACCACACACCAGGGCCTGTTGTGGGGAGGGTGGAGGGGTAGCATTAGGAGATATACCTAATGTAAATGATGAGTTAATGGCTGCAGCACACCAACATGGCACATGTATACATATGTAACAAACCTGCACCTTGGGCACATGTACCCTAGAACTTAAAGTAAATAATAATAATAATAATAATAATAATAATAATAAAAGACAAAGATGCCCTTATCCCTAATACAATTATCATGAGTTGCTTTAAAGAGGTGTATTTAACAAAGAGACAGTTCAAAATAGAAATATCTGCAAAGGCTCCTACATAACTAGATAATCCAGCCCTGCCTATCTCAACAACAGATGGATTTCCAGCAAAATTTTACATTTTGCATTTAGTATCTATTAACAATATTTTAATATGTTTAAGCTCTTATCAATTATATATTAACTTTCAACTTCAGAATGTAATCCAGGAAAAACTACAAAACACGTAGACCTTTATGGCCCCAATAAATAAATAATAATTTTAATGTCAAATTATTTTCATTTCTAATTTCGGAGTAAATTATTTTATTATATACATTGCTGAATCAATAAATAATTTTTGAAGAGCAAAAATATATTGAGATAACATATGTGGAAATTGTAATGAAAAAATGATTTCAAAGATTAAAATTGATGCAGAATGCCTACCTCCTATAAAGGAGTTTGTGTATATCTGTAACATTCAATACATCTGAGAGATTGATAAATGGATATTTATTATTTGAAATATGTACTTTTCAACATAGCTAATATATTGCAAATAACAAGTATATTATTAAAATGCATACACCATTAACATTTGTTGAGTATTTACTATGAACTTGGATCTTTGCTAAGAAGTTACACAGATATTCCATTTCATTTTCACAAAAACATTGCATGACAGGTATGATGACCAAACAACAGATGTGGAATCTGAGATTCACTGAGGTTAATTATTATGCCAAGGACCTAGTAAATCACCAACCTAGGAGTCTAACAGTAACTTGAATGATACAGCTACCTGTTTTTCTATTTTTGCTTCAATAATAACACTTGTAGCAATGCATCAGACATACTAAGCATCAACTTATTTTTGGTTTCTTGTGATCTAGAAAGTAACATAGGCTATGCCATGATTCATTCCTTTCTTCCTTCCTTTCTTCCTTCCTTCCTTCCTTCCTCCCTTCCTTCCTTCCTCCCTACCTCCCTCCTTCCCTTCCTTCCTTCCTTCCTCCCTCCCTTCCTTCCTTCCTTACTCCCTTTCTTCCTTCCTTCTTTCCTTCCTTCCTTCTTTCCTTCCTTCCTATATCATTCTTTCCTTCCTATCATCTTTCCTTCCCTTCTTCATTCCCTCCCTGCCAAACTCAACAAGTGATTATTGATCGTATTCCTTGTCCAGCACTTTGCACTGCAATGGGCAGGGGGTCTGTGCCCTATCTTAGCATATAATTTACAGCAAAGCTTTGTAGCAAGAAAACCATCTGTTGTAGGAGTTCAGACAGGAAATAATTCTGCATGTTAGTACTTAAGCATTTAAGTTGAGTTGTAGAATTTGTTAAGGTCATCTCGCAATATGACCAGTGCTTACAACTTAATGAACAATGATCTCAAACTTATTAACCAATTGCCCTTTATCCATTCCTCACAACAAAGAGAGGGCAAAAATCAGCTTATGTGATGGAAGCATCATAGAAATGGGATATTAAAATGATATGAGTTTCTTTAAAACTACATAAGAGCAGTATGAGCTATGTTGAGTCAACACCCTTCCTCTATGCTCTCACTGTCACCTGGACATGCCTCTCCTTCGTTTTAGTGTGCTTACTTTTTAATACTTCCATCTCCCTCTGTTAAATGATAAATTATTTGAGGAATCCTGAATTAACTTGGTGCTTTGTGAAGACTGGATAGTAGACATAAGTAATGTGTGTTTCATCAGTGAATAAAAGCACTACCTCTAGATCGTACTATAGTAGTATGCAAAAATCAGGAAGGGAGAGGAGAAACAATCGCTGGTAAAGTGACATTGTCTTAGCTTTGAAATTATTTCAGGAGTGAGAGGAGGTGGTGATGTCGTCCAGATTCCACAAGAAACAATTGACATAATTACCTACCTCCCTACCAGAAACCAGGGCAAGGTGCCCTGCAAAGAGATTTCTAGTCAAGGTGATAAAGACCAGTGTAACAGCACATACACAATGGGAAGGTTTGTTTCTCACTCACACAGCAGTCCAGAGGTAAGCAGGCCAGGTGTTGGGCTCAGAAAACAATACCCCAATGTTTGGTGCCTTGGCACACTGAGCACGAAGAACTAAAGGAAACTGGAGAGGTTTCGAAGGTGCTTTGGAATCAAGGACTCTCTGACCCTCCCTAGTTTCTCCTACCAAGTGCAGGGAGAAGCTGTCCCTGAAATTTCCTTGTCTGACTGAGGGAAATTCTTCCATAAGGAACACAATTGCCTTCAATCTCCTTTCTGAAATCTTCCTGACCAGGGAAGATTAATTTGTATTGCAGGAAAGGAAATTAAAATTCACCATGCCCAGGACAACACTCCGGGACAGACTTTTCACTTCTTCTTTCAGCTACTCTTCTAAGGGCTGTTACCTGAGAAACTTGATCTACATAAGGCAGCCTTTGCTCACCATTCTTTCTCTCCTTATCCTTCCATGGTCTGTGTCACCATCTCCCCTCTCCCTCAGAGGCCCCCGTTTCTTTCTACTTAAGTTTCTGCCACCTGCCCCCACTTTGAACCTCATATTTTGTGTGACTCTCGTGTTTATGCACACAATACATTTGTATGCCTTTCCCCCTGCTTTATCTATTGTCAGTTCATTTCAGCACACTCGATTATAGAATCTTCATTCAGATAGCGGAGGAAAGTGTTTTGGGGCCCTATATGGTTGTGATATACAGTTGCACACTTTTGAAATTGTTCAGGGCATGCTACCCAAAATAATCCACCTTGGCATTTTTTTAAAAAACAGAAGCAGAAAGGTCTCTCCAACCTTCTCTCATCATTCTCTCCTGAAGCAGGTTATAAAACCTAAGATGGTCGCTCTCTGGCCTCTCTCTCTCTTCTTCCCTGAAGACCCTCACATGACAAGTGTCCTGCCCTGTACCCAGAGGGAAGGAATGCCCCATAGAGACACCAAGAAGAATCTGAACAAACAGACATTGCTAAGTTCCTCGCCCACCCCCGCCATGCATTACCATTAGATTATACCCATTTTCAAGCCCTCCACTCCAACTTTTGCACGTATTCACAAAAATAGTTTTCCTCGTTTCCATGGATCTTTATACTGAAGCCTCCCGTGTCACATAAAAGTTATATCAAGTAAATCTGGATGTTTTACTCTTGTCTATCTGCCTTTGGTTATGGGGGATCTCAGCTATGAAACTTGTGATGGCTAAGAAAAGGAATCTTTTCTCCCCTGTGGAACCCAGGCTTACTCTGTCTTATTGTTCTGTCAACTTTAACATGCAGGTCCCCATCTGGTGGTTTAAGATGACTAATGATGGGACTCAGAAAACAATACCCCAAAACAATACCCTAAAAGGAAGCCCTCAGAAGCAGCCTCAAAAGTCAAAGTTTTTCTCTGACATTCTCCTGCCCTCCTATCTCTCAGTCCCATTCTCCCCAAAGGCTACCCATAAAACCTAGAATCCTTCTTCCCAAGGCAGATCACTGAAATCAGAACCACTTTTCCCCCCTAAACCAGCCATAAAACCCAATAATATTGCTCTGAGTTCTTCTACACCTTTCTGTGTAAAAACTCTCCACAAGGAAGTGACCTAACTCACCTTACTTGACTGTAGGTCGTAAGACCCCCATTCCAGAGAGGGTCCTGCCTCACACCCACAAGAAAGAAATGCGTGTTCAGAGGGGCCAAGAAGAATCTGGACAGACAGGCCTTGCTGGGCTTCCCAACTCAGTCTATGGTAATTGGATCATACCCTTTTTGTCCAATGATATGTCTACATAGCTGTCCATAGTTTGTTGAATCTAAGCATAAAATAGACAATTTCCCCTGTATCTTTGGTTTTTCCTTCTAAAGACTCCTGTGTGTACATGTTAAATACATTTGTATGTCATTCTGTGAGTTGATTTTTCAGTGAACCTTCAGCAGGCAAAGGGGAAGTTTTCTCTTGACTCTGACACTATTTTAGTTCCTTCCACCACATGCAAATTCCAATGAACAGAAAAAGGAGAGGAAAGGAATATGTATATACATTCTTTTTCTCCATATATATATACACACACACAAATACACACACACACACACATATGATATGGAAAGGATTCAGGGAAGTGTTGGGTAGAGGAGGGTGTGTTCCTGCCTAGGGCTCCAGCCAGGGCCTGTGCCCATGGACCTAGGTGCCAACAGGCATTTCTGTTTTCCTGCCCAAATGTTGCATTTCCCAAGATCACCCTGGCCCACCACACCCCCATCCTGTGCCAATAAAAAAACCCGGAGACCCTAGCACGCACACACACAAGCAGCTGGACATCAAGAGGAACACACCAGCAGAAGAAGACAAGTGACTGGACATGGGGAGAAAGTCACTGGAAGGCCATCGACCAGGGGAACAATGTGGCGTTTGACTGGGGCAGTTGGAGGAGAGCCCAGCCGCTGAGCAGCCTGACTCCAGGGGAAAACTACCTTCCCACTCCATCTCCCTTCTGGCTCCTCCATCTGCTGAGAGCTACTGCCACTCAGTAAAACCTTGCACTCATTCTCTAAGCCCACGTGCCCTCTGATCCCTTCCCGACACACCAAAGGAAGAAACCCCAGGATTCAGAACGCTCTCTGCCCTTGCAATAAGTCAGGGAGTCCAGTTGAGCTGACTAACACAAGCTGCCTATGGATGGCTAAACTAAAAGAGCGCACGGCAGCACACACACAGTGGGGCTTCAGAAGCTGTAAACACTCAACCCTAGATGCTGTGATGGGGTTGGAGCCCCACAACCTGCCCATCTGCATGCTCCCCCTAGAGGTTTCAGCAGCAGGGCATCGAAGAAGCCAGCAACACCCCCATCACACACCCTGTGAGGGGGACAAGGGAACTTTTCTTGTTTTTTATATATATATATATTTATATATATATATATGCACACACATGCAGTTCATCCATGTACCCACTGTACAAGTCATTCCTAAAACCAAAAACCACTTGTACCCCCCAAGTTATTTATATATATATATCTATATCCAAAAATATAAAGACAGGATTACACACAAAAGCAAAAGCACAATTTAAAATTTCATTTCGTAAGTTATAAATTTACTTAATAGTTAATAATATGGGAAGTCTGTTACATAGTGAGAGCCAGTTGTAACAAATGGCTCTTTATAAGATTTTACAGTTATCAAATAAAATCGAATATAATTACCCAATTAGTTCTTACAAAAACCCATTACTGTGATCAGCCTCAATTTCTAAATAAGTTCTGGGGGTTCACAGAAGTTAAGTCACCTAATCCCATAGGACTAATATATATCTTTTCTCTTGTGTTTATATATACATATATATAGAGAGAGAGAGAGAGAAAGAATGTTCTTTTCTGTGTGTGTGTGTGTGTGTGTATGTGCATGCACACACACACACACACAAACACATACACATCCCTTTTCTTTTAAAGGCACGATATTGCATATACCACATTTTTTCTCCTACCATTTGCCTAAATCCAATTACATGATGAAAATTTACTAGAAGGGAAGCTGGTGAATGTGGTCTTTAGCTGGTTATCTATGTGGCGTTTGAAGCTTCTAATTGTATAGAAGAAATAGAGAAAGTTACTGAGGGAAGAACTAAGGGTCTATGCCATAGAGTTTGCATAAACTCACTTAAATGGAAAAGTGGGTAGAAACTCCTTTTATATGAAGGGACAGCATTGTGTTCTAGGAAAAATACGAAAGAACTTAACAAAACCTCTCCTACCAAGTCAGAGAGTCAAGTAGAGAAGTTGAGAGGGACTGTGTCACTGTCAAGGACCCCTGTAGATACGTTGACACTTCTGATCCCAGAGGCCACAAACATAAAAACTCTACAGCAATAGTCAGGAAAAGAGAATTATGTAGGAGGACCCCTGAGAGGCTCAACAAAATGGCAAAGAAATGAGTTGGCCTAGAGGAAATTATAGGATTAGCTCACTTTTTAGTCCCCACCATCTACCTGTTCTTCATTGCTGAATCTCAGAAATAAGTGTATCTAGAGTAAATTAAAACCTCTTCTTTATCCCTTCATTTGGATCTGTAAGAATCAGACAGGAAGCCTCACCAACAGGATTCATTTTAACCTACACAATCTACACAAAATCAGCCGAAATCTCTCTTCGTAAACATGAGCAGAATTTGAGAAATTTTCAGACACGTAAAAGATGCTGTTTTCTGCCAGACGCGGTGGCTCATGCCTGTAATCCCAGCACTTTGGGAGGCCAAGGCAGGCAGATCATGAGGTCAGGAGATTGAGACCTTCCTTGCTAACATGGTGAAACCCTGTCTCCACTAAAAATAATAATAATAAAAAAATAACCAGGCATGGTGGCGCATGCCTGTAGTCCCAGCTACTCGGGAGGCTGAGGCAGGAGAATCCCTTGAACCCGGGAGGCGGAGGTTGCAGTGAGCCAAGATCATGTCACTGCACTCCAGCCTGGGTGACAGAGCGAGACTCCATCTCAAAGAAAAAAAAACAAAAACAAAAAAACACTATATGTACATATGAGATGTGCTTCAAAAGAGAGAAAGCAGTCAGAGGAATGTGCACGTGTTCCTCAGTGCTACAAGAAATCCATATTTTTGAAAATATCTAAATTTTGTTTCTAACAAATTAGAGAAGACACACAGCACGGAATAACTGGAATAGGCAATCATGAAGAGATAACTAAGATCAGGAAAGAATACCTAGCAATTAAGCATATCATTGATGAAATAAAAACAGCAATGTAGACAGTAATTGAATAGAACGGAAGAAAAAATAGTCAAGAAGAGAGCTAGCCTAATTATTCTGTATGTCAGAGTGAAAGGACAAGGGATGAAATATGAGAGAAAAGACTAAAATAAAACATGAAGAGGTGTGTGTGACATGTATTTAATAGAATACCTCCCCATCTTGGAAGGTCCTCCCCAAAACAAGAACAATTAGTAAAAACTGAAGTACCCTCACATATATACTCAATAATACTTTCCACATTCAAAACTAAAGGAGAAAAATGTCTCTATATGTGCCCACTCAAAATAAAAAGGAACAGAAAGAAAGGAGGGATAAGAAAGTAAAAGGTGTCTTTTAAACTACAATAATGCAAGTTCAACTACATGAGGAATCTGCACTCTCGTTCGCTGGTCTGCAAAATGTAAGAGGGTGCCTGGCAGACAGTGGATTTTCCACAAATATGTCAAATACATGAGATTTCAGTGTTGTGAGTAAACAAACATTTGACCCAAAATTTCTACAACAAGCTATGTTGTTGTCCTGCTATCAGAACAAAGGAAACACAACTTTATATGAGATTTGCAAAGCATACTTTCCTTCCATACCCTTTGTAAAAAAAAAAAAAAAAAGAAAAAGTCAGTTTGCATCACAGACAGCTGACAAATGAATAAAAGTATAGTCTTCAAGTCCTTTTACAATGGTACCTAACCACGTGCATGCATGCATGTGCACACACACACACACACACACACAGACACACAGAGGAAAATTGAAGGATAACCTTGTGAGCATCAGTCTTTTAAGGGTACTAAAATAAATGGAAAATACTGTACTAATTATCTCAAGTTTCTACATATAACTCCTATATAATTCATGAAATGGAAATTGGGATCACTCCAGTCAAAATAATGCCCTTAAGCAAAATTTTTTAGAAAATAAAATAAATTTTTCAAAAAGCCCACTTGTAATTAGTACCAAAATATAGACATCAACTATGGAGGCATTATGGTATTAAAAATATATAGTAATGAGAAGTAAAACTACATATACTATAAGTTTGAAGAATTATTAAAGTTTATACACTAAAACAGATGAGACAATACTTTTTGCAAAGAATTATAAATATAACTAAAATATATAAATATTCATATATTTATAATAGTAACATAATCATAATATAAAGTATACATTTACTATTAATGTGGTTTTAAATTTCAGATTTTATCAACAAAAATTGGGATTTGGTTTGAAAGTAGCAAAATAAAATCATTTTAGTTTCCATTGTATTCGGGAAGGGTATAGGTATAGAAACATATATATATGTTTTTTTCTTAATGATGATGATTTCAAAAAATGTCACATAAACTATATCTAAATACCCAAGGCGAATTTACTAAGAAAGGTGTGCACTGAATTGATGGGGCTGTAGTTTGCCTAAGTTGGTATTCAGATACCCGTAATCCACACTGAACACTGATTCACCCCTATACTTTCTGGGTCCACATGGCTGACCTTTTGTGGCTGGCTTGCCAAAATGGATTTAAGAAAATCTTTTTCGTGGGGCACCTGGAACGGAAAAGGTTGTGCTACCTGCTCTGAAATGTGCATCATTCAGCAGTTTCATGCAAATAAAGCATTTCCTCATCTGCTCTGTCCATCATCTGTGGTCTCTCTATGTCTGCTTCAAAATCACTTGGCAGTTGACGCATTGACACTTTCCCTACACCAACACCCTGGGCTTGCCCCCACCGCATGCCACAAGCCCTGAACCTTCAACAGCTGCGTTGTGTTGTGCTTACAAAAATCAAATTGCTGTTGAAATACCCTTTGGCGCCTTTCCTCTGTTATGACATTTTGACTCATCCAGACCTGAGATGGCTCACGTGGTGATTTCTGGCCAGGCCCCCATGGTTTCCAGCCAACATTTGCAAACACAGTTAGGAAGACATCCTCTTCCCAGAGGTGTGCATCAGGAGTAATTACAGAACTAAGAAATCTTCCATCTCACCAGTTCTGGTTAGTGGCCTTGAATCTGAGAGCCACCTCTTGTGTTTAAATCAACTTACATTTGCATGCGAGTGTGTGTGGGGTTCCAGGAATTCATAACATGTCACATCTCACAACAAAGCCACCCTGTGAAGGACCAACTCAGCAGGACCTAGAAATGTATCCATGGTCCCCATCCTGCCCCCTGCTCAGAATTCTCACTCACTGAATCACCTCTCAGACGGAGCCAGGTCTGCAGCACCGTTAAAAAGCCACTGTATTTGCTTTCTTGCTTTCCCTTGCTTACTTTTCACACCTTTCCTGCTTTGAGGGGAGGTGATCCAGCTTTCAGATGTAAAAGAGCCGGCTTCTGAGCCCTGGGTTCCACTGAGGAGTGAAAGTAAACAGGAAGGGAGAAGGCGCACAGAAGTCTTTGTAACCTGTATGTTAAATTATGTCAACAGGATGCTGAGAACAGGATCTGCTGAGGAAATTCCACAGCTAAATAATGAAAGCTCCATGGTACCTGAATGGAGAGGCCGGGATGGTATTCCCTTTGATCTAACTACATAGTTATAAGGGAGCTTGAAGGAGAGAGTTTCGAAACAAAGAAAAAAAAATAACATGCAATAATCCAAAGAGTAAGGCTATTGGTTAGGGGCAGCTAGATTTGGTTCCCACCTTAGAGGTTGAAACCAAGTCATGGCTTCAGAGAAACAGAGTTTCTTTTGATTCTGATTAAGAGTTTAGCTTTTGGGAGAAGTGATGTGTGGTTCTGGTTTTCCTCCCAGTGTTTAAGAGTTTTTTGTTTGTTTGTTTGTTTGTTTGTTTGTTTAAGTTTCTGTAAAGGAACTCACTTCAGCCTCAGAAGAACCCATCCAAGTTAATAAAGAGATACAACGGGCAAAAAAAATATTACCTCCCTCCTCACCTACTCCAGGGAACACGTCCCCATGTGGGAATGCTTAAACTTCCTCCACAATCTTTCTCAGAGACATCAAAGGACGTGGATTTAGGTTTAATAGTTTACGATTGGAATTTGTCTTTATGAAAATGCCGGGCTGTGTAATTTATGGAAATTAAGCATGCATGCATCTCCATTGTGCTAGATGCATTATGATAGAGTAGGATTAGGCAGAAAGGCAGGGACCTCATGATATATTAAAATACTTTGTGTCTAAACACTGCCCAGAGACTGAAGAGAGATTTAAAAAACCCTATTGTCCATGACAAGGGCAGGGGGCGTTTCAAGTGTGACCTACTTTTGCTGCTGTTGTTATTGTTGTTGTTGTTGTTGTTGTTATGGAAGGAAGATAGATTTTCGTATATTTGTTTCACATTTTACCCTGAAGACCACATGATATATCACTTCGTTTTATGTTAAGAGGGATTCTTTTCAGAGTGTTGTGTGGCTTTGCAAATGGAAAGGCAGGGTTATGCTTCCAATGACTCTGCCTTGAAATAATTTAAATGTAGGCTAGAAAGTTTAGCAATTTATGACAAATATTGAGAATAAGCAAATCTGGAATTTTCAGGGAAGTCTGGAAGATTCCTTTTTCCCATTAATAAAAGGTTACTCAGTATGAACCATGCAAGTGGAAAAACTTATTTTGGTTGAAACACCAAATCTGCTATGTTAGATTAGAAGAAATACGTTTCTTTTCCTTGATCTTGAATTTCTTGGAAAGTACTCCTCTGAAAGTTTTAGAAATAAAATAGTCAGCAACAATAATCATGATAACTGGTAATAATAATAGCGTTGCCTGTATGCATGCCATTTATTTTTCAAAGATTAACCACATACATTTACTTAGTTGATCAAAGCATCTTCACTTGTCTGAAAATTCAGTTCAATTCACTTTGAGAATATTTGGTCTCAGGCAGTCACAACTGGCCACAGTAGGAATGGCTTTTAAACAGCAGTGAGCACCCTGTCAGGAATATTAAAAAATTTAGCAGGTGTTGCTTTGGTTTTCTGGAATTGTAAATAAATTCCAGAGATGTTCATACTTACACATGCTGAGGGCTTGGCAAAACTGTGTTCAAAAATCACACACCACTCAATAAATGGGTTCATAATTTATTTCAGCTAATGACACTGGATATGCAATGTCTGATTAAAAATAAGGAATACGGGTTAATTTTGATTATTTGGAAAGAATGTGGCTGCATATCGAATAACGTCTTTAATCTGACTTTTTAAAAAACTGGCTGAAAAACCACTGAAAAACATGGAACCCAGTGGAAAATTGGATCAGATGTGCTATATTTATAGCCACGCAAATAAACACATTTCGAATTCAGTTTGTTATTGTAACAAGGTAGCGCTCCCTTTGAAATGGGAACCCTGCCATCTAGTGAGCATTTTGGGTATCGCATCTCAGATCATTCTTCAACACAAATAGGTTAAATTTAATCTTGAGTTATTTTAGAGTTGCAGTATATTATAACTATTTATAGATGGAGAAATTGAAGGAAGAGAGTTGAAAGATATTTTCCAAAAGACTCACATTAAGCTAATGGCAGTGTTTTAAATAATATCAAAATAGCTGGGTTCTCAAACACAGAAATGTATTATTCAATAAGCACAAGATTAACTCTTACCTTTTATCTAACAACATTTTTACTATATAAACCACTGGTTATTCAGTGAAGACCTTCTTAACTATTCACAATTAGTCTATGAAACAAATTCTATGTTATTTTTTAGTTAATTATTCCAGGGGTTAAATGTCAATATTTCATTAAAAAATGATTTGTTTTTGACTTCATTTTTGCTTTTGGCTCTCTTTCATGAAAGAAATAGCCCATAATCAGATAATAATAATCTGAAATATTTGTATAATTCACTGAGTCTTTAACTTTTCTATTGAGTTTCTTAAATAAAATTGACCGGTTTTGAAAATCACAGCACTATGTGTGTTAAAATTCATTGACATAAATATATGTTTTAGAAAGAAAGCTTTAACCAATTCGTGAAGGAATATTACTTCATTAGGAAGAATTACACAAATGGAAAAAACAATTTTCTGTCATATTAAAACATTATCTTCAAGTCATAAGGATTCTCAAGCCATTTATTTAACAAATGCATGTTGAGTCTCTACTGGGTATCAGTCACCAGGAGAAAGGACATTTCTTCTCTTCAAGAGGTCTGAGGTACTAGGATAGGTAAACATACGAATAAATAATCATGTATGTGTCCTGGACTCCCTCATAGAAGCACGCGTCACATACATAGTGGAAATCGGTCAGCAGTCGTGATGTTGGCTGGAGAATGTTTCATAGACAAAGAGAAGTACTTGATTTGGAGCAACAGAAGTTTCCCAAGTTAGTGATTAAGCATATTTTTGTGTTTATAAAGTTATTTTAAAAAATATATTTTAAGATTACAGTTTTAACAAATGCAGAAATGGGCCAAACCATTGAAATTTAAAAACAGTAGGGACAAAATGAAGCTTAAGAGCCCACAAAATTCCAGTCCATGTTTCATGACTTATTTCAGTCAATGAATTTTCTATGTATACTAAACATATGGACATTTTGAGTATGTTTCTAATATTTGTGATTATTTATAATGTATCTGGTCTTGAATTTACAAGATTGGCTTATAACAATTATTTTCAGGATTAACATGGGGTAATTATTTGATAACCTTATCTTTTCAATAGTTTTATTGCTGATCAGTCAAAAGTACAGTTTCCCAAAGTTATTTTTAATAAACTATATATAAAATTCTTCTGTGTTACTAGTTATGATAAGAGTAAATTAAGCAGTTTTTTAAAAAGCTGATGGTATTTTGAGGAGCAGGAATGGAATGTATGAAGGTCAGAATTGTGAGGCATCTTGATATGATCAGGAAAAGGAACAGTTTAATGTGACCAGAGTATGTGTTTACATGTGGACAGAACCAGATATGAGGAGGGAGTGGGCAGGGGCAGATTGTTAGGAGCCAGTCCTTACTGGGACATCACATAGGCAAAGCTTCAGTTAAATGCCCTGTTGGTCACCACCAACCAACAGGTGTTTACCTCTCCAGGTGCAGAAAAAGTGAAATATCGTGGTGAAGTGGAAGAAACACTGGGATGCAAGTCAATGTAAAGAATAGTGTGGTTTGATTAAGCCAAATTGGCGCATCTCATCCTGTTCCCTTTTTTTGTTGAACACAAACTTCCCTTCAGATATTATTTTATTGCTAGACTTCAAGAAAAACCTTTTGTTTTTCTTGAAGTTTCAAAAGGTTTCTCAGTTAGATGTAGTTTAAAATGTTTTAATATAGTGTAATTCACATTTCAAAAAATGTTCCTAACGGAACATAAATTGTGATGAATTTTCATAAGCAGGGATACCCATGTAACCAGCACTCAGGTCAACAAAATAGTAGCCATACCCCACACACCTACCAGAGTTTTGCTTACTTTAAAAGTTTATATTCACAGAATCTTTGAAGTATTTTCACTGTTTGTTGATGTCCTTTTTAAATGCTGAACTTAATATAGTTACACACGTTTCTTTCCTGCAAGAATTCTCTTTGGAGGAGAAGGTGGGTGTGCAGTGCTCCCCAGGTGGCGACACCTAGGTTCAAAGTCAAAATAATCATCCTTGAGTTCTACAGACGGTGAGCAACACCAATGTTGTTCAAGAGTCTGATTTTAGATCATATATTCTTTCTTTTGTCCTGGAGTTGGCAAATTTGTTTGTAAAGAGCCAAATAATAAGTATGTTAAGTTTGCAGGCCGTATATGATCTCTGCTTCTCCCCTTCCTCCTCCTTCTCTCCTTCTCCCACTCCTCGTTCTTCTTCATCATACCTCTAACAGTGTAAACACCACTCTTGGCTCTTTAGTCACATAAAATCAGGCCTCAAACAATATCTAGTCCACAGTTTGCTGACCACATCTGGATCTGCCAGGATTTCTAAATCGACCGAGCATTCAGAATAGAATCACTCTCTTCTCCCTAGCACAGGAAGGGAGTTAATGTTTCCAGTCTCCAGAAAAGTCATGTATTGATGATTTTGGGGGTTCATTTTTGAAGCACGTAGAGCATCTTCTTGGGTTTCTGCATGTCCAGGTTAAGTCTGTGGCTCTGTCCCATGGTGATCTCATGAGGAAGTCTTGTGTGACTGATGAGGTCTGGTTGGGCCCCTGCCAGGGTCAGCCCTCTGCACCTAGCTTTTCAACTTATCCTTCCAAGAGTCCTCATCTGTTCTGAGCAGGAGAATGTGCTGCCTATCCTGAATAGAGCTGTGATCCTCCAGGGAGCAGGTAGGTTTAGAGAGTTTATTCCAGAAACCCACTTTCTGCTTTGTTGTCAAGAGTGCAGAGAACTGACTGCCTGCGGCTTATTGCTCAGATTCACTACGCACAGCCCAGGGGAGGAAGAAACTTTCCTCTTCATTTTCTGAGCCCCACATGAGGAAAGTTCCAACAGTATGGCAAGAGCTGGTGTGCAGCAGGAGGAGAACTGGCCACCGTGCAGTGGGGATGATTTCATTCTCACTTTGAACAGGAACCTGAAATGACCCAGAAGCTCAAGACCATGATGGTTAATCTCATGTGTGTTCACTTGTCTGGGCTACGATGTCTAGACATTTGGTCAAACACCAATCTAAATCTTAATTTGAATATATTCTTTAGATGGGATGAGGATTTAAATCAGAGTACGTTGAGAGAAGCAAATGACCTTTCTTTATATGGTAGACCTCATCCAATCAGTGGAAGGCCTTAAGAAGAAAGACTGAGGTCCTCAGGAAAGAAGAAATTCTGTGTCCGGACTGCCTTTAGACCTGGACTGCAACTTTAACTGTTCCCTGGGTCTCCAGACTCCCAGCCTGGCCTGCAGATTTCAGACTTGACAGTCCCCACAATCATATGAGCCTATTCCTTAAAATAAATCTCCCTATATACATACACATCCTATTGATTCAGTTTGTCTGGAGAACCCTGACTGATACAGAGGGACACCCTCTGTATTAGTCGCATTAGTAATGCTACTTGCATTACTTGCAAGAAAGAAACGTGTGTCACTATATTAAGCTCAGCGTTAGTAACTGTTCCTCCTGTTGCCATCTGCCACAGTGCCCTTGGGCAGCTTCTGGTCTTCAGGCCTCTTCTCCCATGGGAAAATCTCTCTGACACTTTAAGACCCTGTCTGAAGCTATTCCATTCCTTTATGTTGAGTGAATCTACTCATATTCCAGGGATCAAAAGGCAAGTAACCATCATCACTGCAGTGTTTGCAGAGGCCCCTCTCCAGGACTCCCTTTGGGTCACCCACTCCTATTTCACTCCAGTTTCCTTCCTGCTCTTCGAACTTTATTTCCTTCTATGTGTGGCCTCGTTATTGCCCTTTTGCAGCACTTTTGAGTTAGTGATAGCAGCAGAATTTCTCTGATTTGGCTCTTGAAGATCCTCCAATCTCTCTCTCTCTCTCTCTCTCTCTCTCTCTCTCTCTGTGGCCGCTGCTTTTTTTGTGACAAGTAGCATTTTCTTACCCTATTTGTGCCCTCTCAGGATGTGTCCTTAGGCCCAAGGCACTGAATATCTAGAATGAGAGTAAAAATAACATCCATGCAAGCTTGTAGTAAGGGGTAAATTATACATTGCCTGTAAAATACATGGAAGGTGCAGAAGTTGTGAGGGCTGGCACTATTGGCAATATTTTACTGTCATTAGGAGGCTTTGATAGTCAGGACAGAAAGCAAGGCAAAAAATGGCTCTAGATTGAGGGACCTGAAATATCCCAGTCCTCATCCTTCTCTGACTGATAAGGATTCCGGTGACTGTCTTCAGAGCTCCTTCTCACTTTGCTACCCCCTCCTCTAGTTGGTAACAGAAGCTCTTCATAGACTCTGACTTCTGATGTGATTGATGATTGCTTATCTGAAAATGATATTGCACTTGAGATTTTGTTGACCACAGGCAAAGATGTACATATTATCTGGATATAAGCAACTGTGGTATTGCAACAAAGACCACCAAATGACTTATTACAATGCACCCTTCATCAGTCCTTCTCTAAACACAAACCTGGCATGGCTTTCAAAAGTTTATCAGAAAAACATCAGTTTTCAACTGCACTTTCCAGGCCATCCACAATCTGCTCTCAAATTTATCTTTTCATACTGTTTTTCTTGCCTCATCTATGCAAATTTTACTGTTTATCCAACTTGATCTACTCAATCATTTTTAACATACTTTATTTGATCAGTCCCTTTAACTAAAGGACAATGTCCCTTTTTTAACAATGCGACCATGTCCCTCATAGCCTGCTGCCTGATCACATCATATCCACTCTTCAAAGGACAACACAAGTCTCTTCCATTGAATCCTCAAACACTGCGATCTCTGAGGTTCAACAGTAGTTACTTACGCCTCTGCCTTAGAACATCTCAGTCATTCAGAAATCAAATGTATTCTATTTATGACACGGTCAGACAATGCTAAGTTCTGAGGACACACACATTGTTAAGTTGCAAAACCCTTCTGCTCTCAAGTGAGGGAGCGGACATATTTTCCTGTTATACTGCTTTTGGAAATTAAAATTGGGACAACTTTTCTGGAACATAAGTGCTCAGAGAGCCAAAAACTGGAGACAACCAGATGTTCTTCAGTGGATAAAATGGTTAAACGATTATGGTATATATCAATACCATGTATACTACTCAGCAATAACAAGCAACTAACCATTGTTTCATGCAACATAGATGGATCTCAATGGAATTATGCTAAGTGAAAAAAGGTAATCTCCAAAGGTGATATACTCTCTGATTACATTTATATAGCATACTTAAATCCACATAATTATGGATTAGTGGTTTCAGGGACTGAGGTTGCAAAGAAACAATCTGTTCTATTTAAAATAGGTGATCAGAAGACTCCAGGAAGGATATTGATATTTTTTAAAAAGTTATAGATTATCTTATATGTTTAATTATATGCTTGCTTTATAGATTTGCTAGAGAATTTAGATGAATTAGTCACAGGTAGATATGAAACACATCAGTTAAAAATAAAGGCAATTACAAATTCTGAGAAAAGTGAAAAGTTTTATAAGAAATGAGCTCCAACATATACACTTTGGCCCACTTGTAAATAACATTTACATAATAAATTTTATGGTGTTTATGTATAGTTCATAGTTTACTTGCATAATGTAATAAACACTGAATATTGATGTAACCAGTACTTTTAAGTTACATTAAGTAATGAGAGACGAGAAATGCTTGGGGAAATGATGAAGAGAAAGAGAAAAGTTGTATAAGGTCTGAATATTTGTCATCCATGGCAGAAATATAATAATATTACCTAATTTTAAAAGTTAGGATATAGCAATTAAACATGTTAAGTGATAGGGTGATAAATACCATAAAAAGAAAAAACAGAAATTTCTGCAGATTATTGCCTCTGTGCAGGAGAAAACCAGGGTACTTTTAATTTATAACTAGTACCAGTTACTCATAAACTCATTAGGATTATTGAGTTTTTAAAATTATTAACAAGTATCACTAAGTAAATACAAAAATAATTATTTAATATCATACCTTTGAATCTAGGAATGGCAATTCTCCAACCTAAAGAAACAATCCAAGACAGAGAAAAATACAAATGTATAAAGATGCTCCTAACAAAGTTAGTAATAATGTGGAGAGATTATAATTAATCTAAATATTCATAAATAAGAGAAGGATTAAGAAAATGATGGCATATCCATAACTTTGAAACACATGAAGCCAGTAAAATATTTCTATAGCACATTAAGTGGTTAGGAAAGTACATATTTTGTTAACGTTGTATGGTAAAAAAAAAAAAAAGATATAAATTATGTAGATCTAACATAAACCCAAGTATGATATAATTATACATATATGTATAAACAAAGAGAAAAAGATTTGAAGAAAATAACTAATCATTTAACAGCTGCCAAGTCTGTACAGTGATTTTTTCTCCATTCTTTTACGAATTTTACAAAATGTTCTAATTTGTAACTGCCTACCTTTTATAATCATAAAAACAGAAAACAGAAATTTGTTATTTGGAAATTTGAAAATCAGTCATTAAATCACAAGTAATAATTTTAGGATGTAGGATTTAGACTCAGTTTGGTTTGTCTTGGTGGTGGTTTCACTGGCACACGAGCAAGAGTTATGTCTGACTGTTGTATCTGCACAGGGACAGCACAGCAGGTACTCAGTGAATGTTTGTAAACCCCAATCCAGTCGTCCTTCTAAATGGTGTGGTGTAGGGTCACATCTCCCAGAATGATAATCCTTTGTGTAAACACACCTATGCCATGTCCAGCAAGTCTTCACTAAAAGAGAGCATTCTCGTCCACCCTGTAGAGTTGAATGTCTTGCTTCATCTATTTCTTTTAATAGTTTTCAGGTTAGACTTCCTCGTTTGTGGTGAAGCTTAGGGCAGTTCTGATCAGACTGCCTAATAACCACAGGAAATTGTTTGGGCTGTGTGTTAATTTGCTGATCATGTAGGACATCAATTGTGTGTGATAGAGCAAGACAAGTTTGGATACTAAAAAGCTCCAGGAAAAATATAATCAGAGAGAAGTGACAGTACACTTGACCTACCCGAAAACAAAGCAATTAATATCAAGTTTGCTGAGAGATACGTACCCTGGGGGACCATGTGAAGAATGGGATCTATTTTCAATACTTGCATCAGGAACCACGTCACCTCTCTGAATTTTTAGAGTTAGAATTGTGCTTTGATTGGCTTAGAGACAGGAAATATACTCAGTAATCATGGTAGTTGGCAGGCAGAGACAAGTATGATTCCTTTTCAAGCTCAAAGCCAAAGCCAATCTACTGACTTAAGTCAACCTGTGGTTAGGAGCTGAGTGAAAATGATTGACCTTTCTGCCCTTTCTGTGCCACACACATATCTGTAGACATTTTTCATGATCTATATACTATCTTTTTGAAAAGGTTCTTCTTATTTGTCAGCAAAGGTGAATCTAAATTGGTATCAAAGATGTGTTATTACGGCCATTTAATTTTCTATCAATTGGGGCAAGTTTTCCCCCAAATCAAATGATCATGCCTGAGACGTATCCCATAGGACAAAAAGTTCATTCCTCAAATCATTATACAAACAAAATACTAAACAATTAATACAACTGTATGTACCAGACAGTGTGAGAGGCATAGTCATATAGATATTAGTGTAACGTGGGAGTTCAAAACTCAAGTATGCCTTGACTCACGCCTATAATCCCAGCAATTTGGGAGGCTTAGGTGGGTGGATCACTTGAAGTCAAGAGTTTGAGACCAGCCTGGCCAACATGGTGAAACACTGTCTCTACTAAAAATACAAAAATTAGCCGGATGTGGTGGCACATGCCTGTAATCCCAGTTACTAGGGCGGTTGAGGCAGGAGAATCGCTTGAGCCCAGGAGGTGGAGGTTGCAGTGAGCCAAGATCGTACCACTGCACTATAGCCTGAGTGAAAGAGTGAGATTCTATCCACCCCCACCAAGGAAGAAAAAACAAAAACAAAAACAAAAACAAAACCCTCAATTATGTCACTTATCAGTTGTGCTAAATCAGGCAATTTATATAACCTATAAGGAGGACAATTATAGCATTTGCCATGCAAAGACAGATACCTTTTAGCTCTGAAGAGGGCATTCTTTTCTGCCCAGACAATAAGCGTAAGTCAAGACTGTCCTGACAAACCTGAACATGCAGTCTCTCCACCTCTGTTTCCTTTTGCACAAGTTAGCACAATATCACCCAAAGCGATTCAAGGACTATAGCAAATACTGGTTGTAGAAAACACTCAACAGGGTCCTCGGCGTGCAGTAGTCCCTCAATGACTGGTAGCTCACTCTCTTCATCCTCCAATCCTTTTCCCTATCTCAAATTGGAGAGTTTACAGATAAGTAGAGAAAATGCTCAAGCTAGAACCCATTTCTTCTATTGAGTTATTTATTTTTATATTTTAAATTTCATCTTTTATTTTAGATGCAGGGGGTACATGTGCAGGTTTCTTACATAGGCATACTACACCACAGTCTTGCACATAGTACTCAGTAGGTAGTTTTTCAACCCACATCTCCCTCCTTCCATCCCTACCCGCTCTAGTAGTTTGCAGCGTTTATTGTTCCCGTGTTTATGTCTATGTGTATTCCATGTTTAGCTCCCACCTATAAGTGAGAACATATGGTATTTGGTTTTCTGTTCCTGTGTTAATTCAGTTAAGATTTAAGCAATGGGGAAAGGACTCCCTATTAAATATATGCTGCTGGGGTAACTGTCTAGCCATATGCAGAAGAAGAATGAAACTGGACCCTCACCTTTAACCATACACAAAAACTAACTCAAGATGAATTAAAATTTCAATGTAAGTCCTCAAACTATAAAAATTCTAAAAGAAAACCCAGGAAATACCCTCCCTGACACTGGGCTTGGCAACGAATTTTTGCTAAGTCCCCAAAATCAACTGCAACAAGAACCCATTTCATGAGCTTGGTCTTGTAGCTTCATAAGCTTCAGCCTTGTTCCAACCTACTCTTCCAGATTCATTTTTCATTGTACCCTACCAATTTCCCCAACACACATAACCATGTATCATAACCACACATGCATACACACATACATGCACACATTCAAGTACATTCCATATTCTATATCCTAAAATCAGTATGATCATGATTTACTGCATTTCTCTTTTTTTTTTTTTTTTTTTTTTTGAGATGGAGTCTCACTCTGCTGCCCAAGCTGGAGTACAGTGGCATGATCTCAGTTCACTGCAACCTCCACCTCCTGGGTTCAAGCAATTCTCCAGCCTCAGCCTCCAGAGTAGCTGGGATTACAGGCATGTGCCACCACGTCCAGCTAAATTCTGTATTTTTAGCAGAGACGAGGTTTCACCATGTTGGCCAGACTGGTCTCGAACTCCTGACCTTGTGATTCGTCTACCTTGGCTTCCCAAAGTGCTGGGATTACAGGCATGAGCCACCACGCCCGGCTGCATGTCTCACTTTTTAGAACAATAGATGCCCTTTCATAAATCTAAGCCTGTTAGTACAATGTCTGCCCTGCCTTGAATTCCCTGTATCCTCTTGTCTTTCTGGCAATCTCTCATTTAATTTTAAGAACTAGTTGGACTCTTTCTCTCTGAAGTCTGCGTATCAATGATCTTTTTCTGTGTAAGAAACGATCCCAACATGTAGGGGCCTGTTGGGTTCAGGATTTTGTGGGTCTGTGGTTTAGGTGGGGCTCCACTGGGTGTTTCTTGACTGGACTTACTCATGAATCTGCAGTTGTCTGCCAGGTCAGCTGGGTGCTGCTGTTCTGGGATGGCTCAGTTCTACTCCACATGGTTTCTCATTCTCCAGCAGGTCCGGCTGGGCTGTTCAAAAGGAAACAGAACACGCATCTATGAAAGCAATTGGGTGTGGGAAAGGATACAGAAACCTACAACCACACCTAACACAATACCACTTCTGCTGTCTTCTATTGATCAAAATAAATTTCAAAGCCAGTCTCAAGTCAAGGGATTAACCAATGGATTTCATCTCCTGATGAGTAGAGTTATAAGGTCACTTTACAAAGATGTGAATACTGGGATGCATAAAAATTCATAGCTATTTAGGTAATCAATCCATTAAATCTACCTTTATTCTTCTAGAATAAGTTAATAAATTTATTCTACACGCTTCCCCAGACTTTACCCCTGTCCCTGTCTATTATATTTTTTAACCTAATGTGTGTTTCCAAGGACATACAATTCTTCTTTATTTAGTTTGGAAAAAAATGCATGAATGTGTATTGGAAATATTATAAAGCACCTACTGAATTAATAAACTAATGGCAATATATAAAGCATATATATATATATTTTTTTGTTGATGGTGAAATGATTAAACAGTGATTAAGTTGTTGCAGCTAGGACTGAAAGAGATAGATATTTAATTGCATACACAAATAAGAATCATGACATCAATATTTCTGCCCTCTTTTGGAAATTCATTTTCAGCTCAAACTCTAATCAAAAAGCACAAATCACTACCACAATAATAATGATAACAATATCACTTGGTTGATCCATGTGAAATTACTAATACTCAACCATCTGACCTATAAAAACATAGCCATTTTTATGCTTCAACCTAATAACAATAAAGCAGTGTCCTTCTTTTCCCACTACCAGTGAGCCTGAGAAAACAAGGCAGTGTTTATTTTGGGCAGCAGGACTGAATGACTGAGTGGAACAAGGAACAGGCCCCTTGCAGAATTTTATGCAGGGTGTAAACCCTTTCAGTCCTAAATTGATAAAGATATGGACAGAAAATATTTAAAATACATACAATGTATTTGACTATCCCTAACAGGGCAGCAGCAACAGAGAACGTAAAGAAGTTGATAGGCAGGTGATTATAATGACAAAATGGGAACTCTTGGTGTGCAACACCTCTTATATCATCATGGCTTAACATAGTATTAATCTGCTTAGAACCATGTGCTATGCTATAACTGTAAACAAAATTTGCTAAGAGAGTGATAGGAGGCAGGGACTAATACTGTGAAGGGAGGCTCCTGATCAAGAGGCCTAAAAATTGAGTTATAAATGCAGGTACTGACTCCATATTTGTTATTGTGGGGAAATCTTCCCAGAGGAAAAGATATCTTCTCACCATCATTGAAGATGAGTAGGATCTTGAAAGTTAAACCAGGAAGAGGGAGCAACATAGACAATGGTTTAGTCCACTGTGGCTTGAGTAGGGATTGCACAGTAGCAGTGACTGTGTTCCTTCAATCTTCTGAAGGATGATAACTAACAGTATTCACTGCTTATTATGTACTTTGTGTGTATTATGTTGTTCAATTCTCAAAACTCTGTGAGTTAGAAGCTATTATCTCCATTTAATAGATTTAGAGCAAATTGATGTTTAGAAAACTTGAGTAACTCGTTCAAAGTCATATAATGATAAATTGGTAAAAAAGCAAGATTTAACCCAGGATACAGGATGGGCTTTTAGACATTACCTTATCAACATATTTTTTTTTTTTTTTTTTTTTTTTTTTTTTTTTTTTAGCCTACTCTGGTCAATCAATTTCTAGTATTAGAAATTTTTTGTTTTGGTTTTAAATGTTTATTTCTCTATACTAGACATGGATGCATCTTTGCCTCTTGAACATTCAAAGGCAATATTTTAAACATTATAGATGCTTAATGAATATTGTTGGATTAAATCAGTATTCTAAAGCAAGGGTTGGCAATCTATGCTCCTACAAGCCAAATCCAGCTTGATACCTGCTTTTGTGAGTGGTTTTATCACAGCTCAGCCACTCTCACTTATTACCTATTGTCTATTACTGTCATCACACAACAGCAGAATTTCATAGTTGCGACAGAAAGAATAGGACCAGTTAAAACCTAAGATATTTACTATTTGGTCCTTTCTAGTAAAAGTCTATAAAGACCTATTGTAATGGAAAGAAAGGAAAGAGATAGAAACTCTGATATGTTAAATACTTCTCATTCTTTGTAATATTAGGAAACTTTTTAAAATTTGAAATTCTAGCATCTAATTTGGATATTTTTATTGCCCGTCATTATTTTGTTAATCCACTCTTTGAACATCATAATTGTTTTCACTGGTAGAAATGATGCGTGGGTACTTTATGTGCTTGATGTGTGGGTACTTTATGTGCTTCATTTCATTTAATCCTCATACGATCCAATGGGTAGTGAGCATCATTCTCATTTCATCAACAATGGAAGCAGAAGTCAAAGGGTTAACCTCCACTTACTTACCTAAGTGGAGGAATTAGAACTTGAATTCAGCTGTCTTGGACTCTAAACTCTAAATTCTATTTTCCCTCTATAGCTTAAATTCATTCTCATGTGGCAAAAACACACTGATTAATTGCTTAGGAACATATAGTACCCTTTATTTTAAATATCAGCAATCATTTCCCATCGTTATCATATAAATGGGACCATCCCATTAATACTTGGAAAATGTCAAGCCCTAAGAGGTCGGATGATGTGTGCACCCAACCATGCAGTAATTTACAAGAGCAGGCAGGGAGAGGTAGCATACCCGCACTGTAAGGCATCACTTCTCAGTATACCTGCCTGGTTTGTAACCTCAGTGTCATAGCATCTTAGGCTTGGACAGTTTCCTAAAGATCATTTCATCTAACACCCTAACCAAGGCTTGGATTTGTCCTTAGTATTTTTGGGCAGCAGCAACTGGGTTCACATTAATGGCATACTTAGTCTGGTCCAGACACTGTGATAGATGTTTAATATGCTTCACCCCATTTAATCTTCACAGCACCTCTGGGAGATAGGAATTAATTACAGACAATAAGGAAACTCAGGATCAGTAAGATAAAGTCGTTTGCCCAAGGTCACATAACTGATAAGTGGTGAAATTAAGCTTGAGAACCACACTGCCCAACAGTAAAACCCACCCGTCCTCTTCATCACAATCCCCATGAGCAGCCCATTACCCTGAGGTATTTACGGACAGCCCAGCAAGACCCTTTGTAAACTCTGAGAGACAGTAGAATCATAGGAGTGACTGTAGTTCACAGTTTTCCTAGTGGGTGACAGTAAATATATTTTTTATAAAAACAAATATGCACTTGGGAAGTACTAATAACATGAAAGTTATAAAAGAACTTAAAATCTCTTAGCCACCAGTTGATTCAAAATAAGTGGTCAACCATGCCTCTCTGCCCAGATGTTTAATGGAAAAGCCACTTCATCCATGACTTTGAACAAAACCAACCAGCCACAGGGCAAGGACAGTAATACTTTCCAGGTATCTGCTGATTACGACCCTAGCACTATATGCCCACCTTATATGAGTAGGAAAATGTCATTGAATAAATACCACATGTTAACCAAGCATATCCTCAAGATGACGCCCCCACCACCCCCCAGCACGCTGGCACACACATACAAACACACATATACTCCTAGCTTTGTCACTCCAACACAATCCTTTCTACCTGATGGAACGTACGCAGCACTAAATAACACATCACCTGAAACCTTGCAGCATGGTGAGTCTGAGGAAGTGAATAAGTGAGCAAGTGTATAAGAAAGAAAGAGGAGAGGTAAATAAACTAGAAAATAAATAATTATTGACAATCACTGTATACTTATTTTAAACACTCATTATGCTAAGTGCTACACATCCATTTATGCCATACAACTTTGTGAAATAGCATTTTTATTGTCCCTGATTTCAGATGACAAAAGCAAACTTTAGGATTAACTCACCTAAGTTTACAATGAGCCAAGATTTGGATTCCATAAGCACTTTTAATAAAGAAATTACAAAAATAAAGGAGGTTACATTAAAATACACACCATAGGCACACATATGCTTGTGTGCACACACAGATTTAAAAAGCACATACACCCTGCAATGGAAGCCTGTGAGAGTGCCAAACACAGCCACTACCTCTTGCTGGGGCCTTTCAAGAAAATTACACTTTTAGAGAAACTCCTGGGCCATGTAGCTCATTTCTGACATCTCCCCCGGGTTTCCGACAGGATTTTCGGACTGGGCTTGAAACTTTCTATTTCTCTCCATTTGCAGCATTTTCTGCTGCAGATTTATCTTTTGATTTGCTTTTGTCTGTACTTCAAGCATTCATTTCTGGCCATTCTCCAGCTCCACTCCTGCTCCTTCCCACACACCTTACAGTATCAACTCAAAACACTGACTCAGGGCTTTTGTGAGCTCCATTAGGGGAAAAAATACCTTCACAGAGGGTTCTTGTGTGGACTAGAGATAGTGAATATAAGTTGAAGGCAATGAATAACAGGTAGCTATTATGAATATACAAGCAGGACACTTCTATCTCACGTAAGTTTATATTTTACTTTAATTGTTGAGAAAGCCCTGGGTTGATGTTTTCAATTGGATGTGGTCATTCAAGGAGCTGATTTTATAGCCTTAAGTATTCATTGAGTCAAGAATTATTATGGCTGCATTTTTTGTAAAGGCTGAATAATTTTATTGCCATCAACGAGACTGGTAGCTGAGGAAGCTGAGGCAATGATGAAAATAATTAAATCATGTGCTTCAGGGCACAAAGCAATCAAGTACAGATGAATGGAAAACAATTTTGCATTCCTCTCTGATCCTTTAGAGCTTCTTTTATCACCCCCTCCCCTCTTCCGAAACCCAACACCACCTACTGGCTGAGAATATGGCGCAACTGTGCCTTTCACCAGAGGCTTCGTGAGCTGTGGTTGCTGTAGCCAAACAGGATAGGGTCCAGGCAGCCCAGATGATGAGGTTCTGCCAGAGACAAGCTTTATTTCTTTGGCTCCCCTCCTCCTTTGACTGACTGTGTGAGGACTTCTAGTAGCATTATTTATTATAATTAATTGTTTCACTTCACTGATCAAAAGCTGCTTCCAAATCTGATCCAAGGACAAGAACAGTCCCTGAAATTCATGAATCTTGACATTACAAGCCCCATAAACCTGCAATGAGGAAAGGCTGAACTTGTGTGTAGTAATGCCCTTGGTGCACTTTTGCAGACCCAATCAACTTTCTGTACAGAGAAGAGGAAGTGTCCGACTACATTCAGGAGCCTTTGATGTCGTCTCCTTCCTTACAGCTCTCAAATCGAACAATGCTCTTCTGTCTTAAGCTGTGGCTATCTCTAAAAATAGTCTCAGAGAAAGGCATCCTTGTAATTGCAACATATGCCAAATTACTCGTCTCCAGATGATTAAAAAGAGCAAACTTAATTCCCTTGTGATATCAAATAGGCTATACCATTATCATGCCGTGTTACATGAAGGCTATAAGAAACTCTATTTCAATATTCAATGTCTTCAGTATAATTTAGAGATGATATTATGTTTAGACTTGTCCCTCTCCAGCACTTACAAAAATAAAAAAAAGAAATAAAAATAATAATCTTCATTGTGATAGGCAACTAAGTTCTATGGAAGAGAAGATTACCAATTCATAGTTTCATAAGAACCTTTCCAAAGATATGTTTACTAGTTATCTTTTCATTGGTTAGGGCTCAGCACGTAAAATGTAAGTGACTTGAAGGCAACCCCTTTATATCATACCTGTTTCCTTTGTCTTTGCAAACGTGTAGCTCCACTCAAATTTAATAGTCCATAAATACTAGTTGATTGATATACTGATTTGCAAAAGACATGTTGTGCTCCCCTTTATCCTCAGGCTCTTCTTGATGTGAGTGTGAACCTCCTTCACTGGCCTAAATAGAGAAAAGAGACAGGAGGGATATGAAGAGATTCAACTAAAGTGGAGGTGTGTGTCGAGGAGGTGGGGAGAATCAGCATCAGCAATCTAGTAAGGACACTGGGAATTAGTGAAACATTCATCACTCACATTGACTTTCCACTGGGAAGCTGCTGCAATATTCCCTTGCCCCTTCCCTGCACAACCCTTCCAGTAGCATCCCCTGTGAATTATGTGGATATTGCATGGCCCTGACGCTAGCACACCTTTGCTTCTTCCATGAAGACTTAGTTTTCTGAGAGGGAAGGCTGTGAGGCTGTGAGAAATTCTCTTTAGTCCATAGATCTCCAAAATATAGGGATAGATTATGCTTTGTGATTTAGAATAGTGTTACATTTTTATTTAAGTTATCAGGAACCTTTTGTATTTGAGATGTGTTTCAGAAAAGAATAAATCAGTATTTCTTTAGAGACATCAAAGATTTTTTATATTTTTCTATGATATCTAATTCAGAGATAGAGAACCTTATCTGCTTCCAGCTAATATGCTAGATCGTCTTTTCTCAGTAATAACGGGAAAGCTTCCAATTGGGAAAAATTGTCACCCCGTTTCACACATAATGTATGAGGAAATGCTGAAATTCCTCTTCATTAATCTCTATAGGAGAAGACAAATCTAATCCTCAAACGATTCAATGGTTACTTATTGAGTTTCTAATATAGATGGGGATGACTGCTTAGAGAGTGGGAATGTGTAAAGTTATAAGGAAGGTTTAAGAAATGCTTCCTGTCTGCAGGGAGCTCATAATTTCGTGAGAACAGAATACATAAATGTATAAGCTTATGGATTTATTCAAACACCTGTGCATCTGGCATTCCCAGTCTTAATAAGTTGCAACACATTCACACAGCAACCCAAGTCAGAATACCAGGAGTCACCATTGACTCCTTTGTCTCTCATTCCCCCATGGCTAGCTGCTAGTCCCAGAGTACTATAGATTCTACCTCCTTAATAGCTCTAAATAAATCCCATCTGCAACATCCTCCTGCCTTAGTTCAGAATTTCATCTTGCCTTAATTCCCAGAATAGACTCCTAAGTAGTCTTTTTATGTCAACTCTCAAATACCTCCACCTCTCCAATCCATTCTCTACACTGCAACCAAGTTGATCTCTCTTAAATGAAGCTTAATTGAGATTGTAATTCCCTTACTTGTGCAGGATAAAATGTAGATAATTTGGCTTCATACATAAGGCCTTTTGTAATTTTATTTCTGCCTAATTTTCTAGTTATTTTGTCATTCCATAATAATATACGCACTCCAAAAAGACTAGGTCAACATCTTTCTTATGCACCACTGTATCCTTCAAGCCTACCAGAGGATGTTGCAACAATTGATGCTGATGACTTGGAATAAATAAAACCCTAGCTCCAACAAACTAATCTATTTATTGTTTCATGAATGACCCATGCTCTTGCTGTCTCAGAGTCTTTGGCTATTCTTTTGCCTCTCCCAGGAATGTTTTTCTTAAGGACAGATTCAATCCAAGGACACTTTCCTCCTGAAGACCTTTGCTGTTCCTCTTGGCTGGTTAAGATTCCTCTCCCTTTGCTCCCATACCCTCTAGTTAGCTCTGTTACAGAACTTCCTTCATTTTCTGTGATAACATTATCTCCAGGTTCCTTTGGTCTGAATGCTCCTTGACAGCTGGGCCTCTGTCTTATTTGATTTTCTATACCCAGTGCCACCATTGTTCTTCACCAAAAGTATGCACTTGATGAATGTTTAATGAACATATGAATGAGTTGTATGAATAGACAAATGCATAAAAGGCAGTTGATAAATTAATGGGTAGATATACTGAATGGAACAGCTATGCAAAGCAGTATAGTATATATTATTAAATTCAGGCATGCAAAGGAGAATACAAGATCCCAGAAGGAAGGTGTCTCTCTGGCTTAACTCTTTGGCGATGGCTCATTATAGTTTACCAGGGACTTTGGAGTGTTAAGAGAACTACCTAGATCCTATTCTCTTCTAAGTTCAATTTAGAAAATTAGATAGCCAATATTCTCTAAATATTCACACATTACTCACTTAACTCATAACCCAAAAATGTGAGGATTTAACAAATTAAATATCCCCAAATTTTCAAATTGATTATACATTTCTCAAATCAACACTGAAATTCTCATAAATACTTTTAAAACCTTAAAAAGCAAACAGAAAAATATAGAGTGAATAAAAACTAATCAACGTATTTATGCTATAGCAGTGGGTTTTAATTTTTATTTTTTATTTTTTTACTTTTTTTTTTTTAGTATTCCAATTTTAACTCAGATTTGTGTTTATTCCTAGGAAGTTTTCTTCCTAATCTAGTGAGACAAATGACTGCCTCAAGTCACCTGAGGTTACCAATATGGACTGAGACTGGGAACAAGAGTTTTGGATGTGTTTTCTAGGTGATTCACTCCTTTGTGTGGCTGGACAGGCCCTCTTTTGTATTTTTATTTTGGCCATGACATTGGTAAGTGTCTAATTCCTCTAGAAAGTACTTTTGCAAGTTTATTCTGAATGCCCCTCTATTATAATTTTGCAAGTCTATTCTGAATGCCTTTGTTACAATTCACACAAGCTATTTTGTTGTGATTGTTGTTATTGCTTGCTTTGACTCAAGTCTGGCCTGGTTTGGTTAAATCGGAAAATCATTCTATTTGATTAATCGAAATCACAACTGTTTTTACTTCTTTAACCATTAAGCCCTACGGTATTGAAAATAATGTTTCAGGCCGGGTGCGGTGACTTCCGCCTGTAATCCCAGCACTTTGGGAGGCCGAGGGGAGTGGATCACAAGGACATGAGTTTGAAATCATTCTGGCCAACATGGTGAAATCCTATGTCTACTAAAAACACAAAAATTAGCCCGGGTATGGTGGCAGGTGCCTGTAATCCCAGCTACTTGGGAGGCCGAGGCAGGAGAATCGCTTGAACCTGGGAGGCAGAGGTTGCAGTGAGCCAAGATCGCACCAGTGTACTCCAGCCTGGATGACATTACTTTCTACATTGCCAACGTCAATGTCATCACCATAACAAATCTCTTCAACTTCCCTATTAAATGCCTTTCAAGATTTTGTTGTATCTTCTATATGGTCTCAGAAACTAAAAACAGTCTTCCTCTAGATCACCAGTTCCTCTTCTTCCACTGCTCTTCCCATCTTCTTTGTATTTTCATCAGTTTTCCCTTCTCTACCTTTTATGATTTATCTCTTCCTGTCCACTGAATCCTTATCTTCATTCTATAAAATGTCATAATTTTTCACATAATTTCAAGATATTATGTGATTTTTTTCACATAATATCCTAAAAAGCACTTACTTTTAAACCTGCTACCTCAATTTACCATCTCATTCCTATCTTTCAGCACCAAACCTACTGAAGGATCTGTTTCCTATTGCCATTATAACAAATTACCACACTGGACCCCTTCCTTACACCATATACAAAAATTAACTTAAGATAGATTAAAGACTTAAATGTAAAACCCAAAACTATAAAAACTCTGGAAGAAAACCTAGGACATACCATTCAGGACACAGACATGGGCAAAGATTTCATGATGAAGACACCAAAAGCTATTGCAACAAATACAAAAATTGATAAATGAAATCTAATTATACTAAAGAATTTCTCCACAGCAAAACAAACTATCAACAAGGTAAACAGACAGCCTACAGAGTGGGAGAAAAGTTTTGCAAATTATGCATCTTACAAAAGTCTTACGTCCAGCATCTGTAAGGAACTTAAACAAATTTACAACAAAAAAGCAACCCCATAAAAAAGTGGACATGAACAGACACATTTCGAGGGAAGACATACAAATAGCCAACAATCATATGAAAAAAAGTTTAACATCACTGATCATTAGAGAAATGCAAATCGAAACCACAATGAGATACCATCTCACACCAGTCAGAACGTCTATTATTAAAAAGGCAAAAAAATAACAGATGATCATGAGATTGTGGAGAGAGAAGAATGCTTATACACTGTTGGTTGGAGCGTAAATTAGTTCAACCATTGTGGAAAATAGTGCAGTGATACCTCAAAGACCTAAAGACAAAAACACCATTTGATACAGTAATGCCATTACTGTGTATATACACAAAGGAATATAAAATCATTCTGTCATAAAGACACATTCATGTGTATGTTTCCTGTGTCATTATTCACAGTAGCAAAGACATGGAATCAACCTAAATGCACATTAATGATAGACTGGATAAAGAAAATGTGGTACATATACACCATGGAATACTATGACTATGCAACCATAGAAAGAATAAGATCATGTCCTTTGCAGGGACATGCATCGAGCTGGAGGCCATTATCCTTAGCAAACTAAGACAGAAACAGAAAAACCAAATATCACATGTTCTCACTTATAAGTGGGAGCTAAATGATGAGAACACGTGGACACACAGAGGGGAACAACATACACTGGGGCTTATCAGAGGATGGAAAGTGGGACGAGGGAGAAGATCAGGAAAAATCACTAGTGGGTACTAGGTTTAATACTTAGGTGACAAAATAATCTGGACAACAAACCCCCATGACAAGTTTACCTATGTAACAAAGCTATACATATACTCCTGAACTTTTCAATAAAAGCTAATACAACAAATAAATAAAAACAAAAAAAACCAAAAAAAATTAAAACACACACACACACACACACACACAAATTACCGCAAACTTACTGTCTTAAAATAACACAAATTTATTATCTTATAGTTCTGTAGTTAGGAAGTGCAAAGTGAGTCTTACAAGGATAGATATCAAGGTGTGGTCAGGGCTGTGCTCCTTCTGGAGGCTCCAGGGGAGATCTCATTTTCTTGTCTTCACCAGTTGGGAGTGGGGACCTGCATTCCTTGGCTCGTGGTCCCCTCCTCTATCCTTACAGCATGTCCCTCTAAACTCCACTTCCACCATCACACTCCTTTTGCTGACTCTGACCCTCTGGTCTCTCATTTATAAAGACCCTTGTGAATATACTGAGCCAAACTGGCTCATCCAGGATAATCCTCTCACCTTAAGATCTTTAATTGAATCACACATGCAAAGTACCTTTCGTCATGTAAAGTAACTATTCACAGGTTTTCAGGATTAAGATATGGATATCTTTTGATGTCATCTATTCTATATACTATGGGGGAGAGTCTATATGTGCTAAAATAATGTATGTTAATCACTGGACACTTAGTAGGTACTCAATATATATAAATTCCATGAATGATAAAATATGGAAAAAACATGTTTGTGACTGTCAGGTTACAGTTTTCACAGTCAACTAAAATGATACAAATTATATAAATCCAAAGTTTTAAAATTATTGATGTAAGTATAGTCTGAGAAAATTCTTGAATGTTTTATGTACATGAAATTCCAAGTATCCTGTGTTCTCCAGCAGGAAGCCCTTTACACTAGATATTTTATGGAATGTCTTAGAAGAATACAGTGTCAGTTCTGCTAAGAAATAGTTACTCATCTCACAATTCTTTTTTTAAATTTATTTTTATTTTTATTTTTTTTCATCTCACAATTCTGTATCCAAACCCATAGCAAACCTTCCACATCTCTTCATCTCCACTGCCACTACGTGACTCAAGTAGCCCTGATTTCTCTAGAATTTCCTCCTTATACAATGGTATTCTCAGTACTCCCCATCAGTCTGCTCCCCACCCACATCCGGAGTGATTATGTAACATGTAACAGAGTTTACACACTCCCCTATTTAAAACATTTCAGTGGCTTTCCATTTTTCATAAAATACAAAATATTGAGTCTGGCCTTACAGGTTTTTCTTGGGCTGGCCCTGCTCTTCCTCAGTAGCCCTACTGAGGGACACATCTGTTTACATGTGTCACCTTCCTCATCTTTAAATATCCACATGCTACAAGGCCCTAGGTAAGCCTTTACATGAATGTTATTACCTCTGCAAGAATAATGTTCCCAGTTAATCTCAACCTGGCTAATCATTATTATTCAACTGTCAACTAAGCATGATTTCTCAGACCGGCTTCTTCAATTCACCATCATTCTCTCTCATGGTCCCCTGACATTCCCTTTAAGCATTAACTGAACTTGTAATTGTATTTTTATTTGCTCTGCTATTTGTCTCTCTCCACCACTGGTCCATATAAGGTCGATTAGGTGCAGAAATAATATCTTCTCAGTTTACCTCTATATGCAACGTCCTTAATGCAGTGTTTGCATAGTGTGCAGTCAACAAATATCTTCAATATTAAGTGTGCTTGTTTAGTGCCTGTACACTCCATGCAGACAGACATGATGTTGGCTTCCTTTACCACTGCCTCCACCACACATGCTCCTACACCTGATATATAGAGAATGCTAATAGTTGCAAAACAAGTGAATAAATAGAACAAGGAATTCTAAACAGCATTCTACTTAAGATCAGAAGATGTAAATGTATTCCCAAGGGGAAAATTGAAAATTCCATTTTTTGAAAATCTGGGCCATTTGGGGAATGTTTCCCTATAGAATTTGGGAAGATAATCATGTCTCACTACGTATATGCAATGTTTCCTGAGAATGTTTCATATGCCCATCTGTAAGTTTCATTCAGGCAGCGTTGTCCTTTCACTCCACCTTAGGGAAGAGGAGCTCCACCACAGGGGACAAAGCTGTATTTGGAGACCCTGGGTTATGCAGGAGGAACCTGGTGGTTTCACCCTGATAAGAAAGGAATAAAAACTCTTGGACTACCTAACACTTGAGACAGGGTTTAATGTTGAGAATTTGGAGCTAGTCACTTCAACCTGGCTCTACCCTGAGAGGTGAAAAAGAGGGAATTCTTGTGGTTTCCATGGGGTCCATCTATTTCAGGATCACGGAATAGATGGGAGTGTGAAAAAGGAGTTCTGTAGGGAGTGTAAGTAATTACCTGTCTGATTTTGTCTTCTGTACTTACACCTTCCTTAGGGACCTTGAAAAGGTGACTCTGGCTATTGTGCGTGGAAAACTACTCAACGACTTTTTAAAACATCTCTCCACCGATGACCATGCAGCTTCCACACCATTCTCTACACTACTGTCAATGTGATCTTGCCAAAAGGTGAATCTCATGATACCAATCCCCCACTTAGAGCTTCTCCTTGTTCTTAGAATAAAATCCAAAGTCTACATCAAAGCCTGCAAGTCCTCCCCTTTCTCATCACACAGCCCTTTCCCTCTCATTTTCCATGTCCTCTTCATACAGGGTGTCTTATCACTCCTTGAAATGCACCATGCTGTTTCTTCCCTAGAACATTATTCCCATGTCTTTATTCACACTTGCTCTTCGCTGTACCTGGTCCAATCTGTTAAATCAAATTTAGCCTAAAGCTGTCTCCTTAGGTATTTTAAGTCTGACCAAAAGGTTTCTCTGTACATTGTGAACTATAACCTAAATGGAGTTGTATACAGATTGTAGTCTACTCTTGTGTCAATCACTAAGTTTTGGCCAATCAAAGGTGGCCAACTGTTCAAACTGATTCAAATAAGGCAAACACCAAGCTGTAACCAACCCAGCTGTTTCTGTACCTCACTTTCATTGTCTGTATGTCACTTTCCTTTTTCCATCCATAAATCTTCCACCACGTGGCCGAGTTGAAGTGTCTGAGCCTGCTCTGGCTCAGGAGGCTGCCCGATTCGCAAGTTGTTCTTTGCTTAAACTATTTTAAATTTAATTCACCCAAAACTTTTCTTTTAACGGTTCTCTTTGGTGCTCTCTTGATATCTACATCTCAGAATAATATCACTTCTTCTGTGAAGTCATTCATGACCAACCCAGCCCACCATCAGGAAAGATCATATTCCCTCTGGCATATCCTCTAAGCACTTTATACATTAGCACTTACCAAATATATTTAAAGACCAAATTTGTACTTCCTTCATTAAAGCCTTTCTAAAAACTAAAACCCATAGGTTCAGATAGTATAGCATTCTCATTCCACCACATATTGCCTAGTAGCCATTTCTTACAGTGTATGAGCTGAATCATTATTCATTGAAAGATTATCTGAATGAACAGATCTGATTGTGGGCATTAACTGCTATTTGATCTTGAGCTAAAGATCACTGTTCACATTTGAACATTCTGGTCATCACCATCACTTATACCGTACTGCTATGACCTGAATGTCCTCCAAAATTTGTGTGTTGAAACTTTAACCCCATTGTGGTGGCACTAAGAGGGGGTCCTTTGGGGAAGTGATTAAGTCATGAGGGCTTCGCCTTCATGAATGGTTTAGTGAATTATATTAGGTTGGTGCAAAAGTAATTGTGGTTTTTGCCAGTACTTTTAATGTCAAAGGCCACATTTACTTTTGCACCAACCTTAATAAAAGGACTGGAGGGAACTGGCTTAGGACCTTCTTTCCTTCTGCCCCTTCACCATGTGAGGACACAGCATTCATCCCCTCCAGAGGACATGGCAACAAGGCACCATACTGGAAGCAAAGGCCAGGACTTCCACAGACACCAAAACTGCTGGTACCTTGATGTTGGACTTCCTGTGACTAGAATTGTAAGAAATAAATTTATGTTCTTTAAAAATTACCCAGTCTCAGCAACTATGACAGAAAAGATCATCACTCAAATGGCTGATTTAACTATCTCCCAGGCCCAAGCCATTGTTTTTTAAATTTGGCTTAAAACCAAAGATAACCCATATCAATGTAATTTTTCCAACTCACCTATCCTCTCATCCTTCTTTGTTCTGAGCGAAATACTTCTCCACTTCCTAAAACTTTCATTAATATATTGGGTTTCAATTCTCCAATATGTTAGTCTCCAAAAGCGAACACAACACTAAACATGACGTGATTCTCCTATACAGAACAGAGCTAACTTCACCCTCATTTGATATTCTGTAACTCTATGAATTCAACCTGAGGACTCATTATGACCAAAAGTGAAAAAATAGTGCATTGAGTAAACTTCCACATGTTTTAGTTATTACAGTTTTAACATCTTATTCTTTGGCCTTAATTTATGGACAGATTAAGTTTAAGAAAACAACACCAAAATGGGAAATTTGCAGAAACAAAATTTTCCTGTCCATATTACCTTTAGGCAAAGATATTTCTACTTCCTACTTTCCTTTTTAGAACTGCAACACCTGTCAGGGCAAAATTTAGCTATTTGACTTTATACTTAAAAGAAATCTGAGTAGGCATTACACTTCTCTCTCTCTCTCTCTTTTTTTTTTTTTTTTTTTGTGAGACAGCGTCTCACTCTGTCAACCAGGCTGGAGTGCAGTGGCATGATCTCAGCTTACTGCAACCTCCACCTCCTGGGTTTAAATGATTCTCCTACCTCAGACTCCCTCGTAGCTGGCAGGTGCCACCTCGCCTGGCTGATTTTTGTATTTTTGGTAGAGACAGGGTTTCACTGTGTTGGTCAGGCTGGTCTCGAACTCCTGACCTCAGGGGATCTACCTGCCTCAACCTTCCAAAGTGCTGGGATTACAGGCGTGAGCCACCGCGCCCAGCCTACACTTCTCTTTAAAGTCCTGCTGCATCATGCCGCATTCTCTTTCTGTACCTTATGCAAAGTAAGAGATGCTAGTGGCATATGGAATCAGTCTTAGGTAAACCTTCATCTCTGTAAGTTGTCAGATGGAATAGTTTTTATAAATAAAATATTGAAATAGAGATTAAAGAAAGGGAGAAGGAGGGAAAGAGAGAGAGAGAAAAGTGGAACTGAGTATATAAAAATGTTAGAACTGCCATCATTTCAACTTTGGTAACATCTTCTAAAGATAATTTAACCTTGTTAGTACCTGTCTAAAGATGTTAGATGTCTTGGTCTCATTAGTCAGAGACAAAACTTTGAGACTTTCCCTAGTAGGTAAAGCAAATTGTATATTTCTTTGATAGTATACATGCGTAATATGCATATATAATGCATATTTTATGCACAAAATGCCTTATTTCACTGATAGTATTTTCTGCATTTTTCCTAAACCTTAATGCCTATAAAGATTTGTATTTTTTCTTGATGCAAAAATTATAATTTTTACAGTGTAATAAACAAAGTCATTTTTGGATAGAGACACTTCAGAGCTGTATGAAACTCCTGAACAAGGCCCTGTTAAAGTTATCACAGGGTATCCTTTAAATATACTTTAATGTTCATAATGTTTCTTTTTATATTCTCTCCTCTAATTTGTTGCCCAGCTATACTTTACTTTTCTCTATGTGCAAGGTAAAGTGCATGAACAACTAAAGTGAACTAAAACTTATGAAGACTGTACTTCTCAGCTCAGCCAGACCGCTTGGTAGTAGCATTAATGAATGTTTGAAAGCACAAATCATGAATCTGTGAGAAACAAAAAGGAAGACGTTTATGGAAGAGGAAAGAGGGGTGTTTCCCACTGCATGTTCCCACTAAGTATGCCCCTTGACCCCCAAGTATATCACTACAGAGATAGCATTTGTCATCCACAGACACCAGAAACAGCTGCAGGACTGTATATATTTCTCATCTCTCTCCGAGCCTCCATATTGTTTATCAAAAAGCATGGGGACGAGGAACTTCAAAGGGAATTCTTTCCTCAGATCAGCTCAGTGGGAGGCTGAGAGGGACAAGGAACAAGCTCCTGATTAGTATTTATTGAGTGCCAAGTGTTTCCTCAACACTGTATAATACACAGAGAAAGACATGGTCCATGCCCCATGGGGTTACCATCTAAATAGGATCGATGAGGTGAGGCATAATTGGCTGAATTCTTCCCCTGTGTTGATGACTTCTCCATGGGAACCCAAATCGTCCTCTGTGGAGACTGGTGCTATTCAACCAAACGTTAACAAGCGCGTTATGTCCTCTGAGAGCCTGGCACAGTCAGCCCCCTCAGGAGGCAGAGCTCCGTGTTTGTCATAACTGCCTCGTATTCAGACTCCCTCCCCAGACACTGTCTTCAATGGCCTCGGCTGCAGTCGGAAGTCAATAGATGGCTTTGTGGATGATCCAGGAGAATCAGGAAGACCCTTATTCTAGAGACAAAAGCTCAGCCTAATACTTTCAGAATTGCTCTCCTGGCTGCCATTTTTAACATATCACTTCAATAGCTACAGCTCCCCAGTGGTTCCACTGTCTCTTCCTACATGAACTGGAGACTTCTAATGCTATCCTCTTAATGGCCAGATCATGCCCTGGCAAGCCTCGAAGATTCTCATGTCCTAACCAAGGTGCCTCACAAGCCTAGGAAAATCTATTTCTTCTTTCCCCCACTACATTTTTCTCCTTTTTTTTTCTTTTTTTCTTTTTCTTTTTTGAGACGGCGTCTCGTTCTGTCACCCAAGCTGGAGTGCAGTGGCATAATCTTGGCTCACTGCAGCCTCCGCCTCCCAGGTTCAAGCGATTCTCCTGCCTCAGCCTCCTGAGTAGCTGGGATGACAGGTGCACACAATTATGCCTGGCTAATTTTTGTATTTTTAGTAGAGACGGAGTTTCACCATTTTGGTCAGGCTGGTGTCGAACTCCTGACCTCATGATCCACCCACCTTGGCCTCCCAAAGTGCTGGGATTATGGGCATGAGCCATCACGCCTGGCCCATTTTTCTCCTTCTATATAACTCAACTGAGAAACTGTAAAAATTAATTCACTCCTTGTAATCTCTTCCATCTCACAACCTACTTCTGTAGTTTTATGATAAAATTTATCATGTCTAAATTTTGATCTATTTTAGTTTATTTGACTTCCCATTTTGTCACAAAAGTATTCTATCTGTATCTGCAGCTGATGAACGTGTTAATACGATAAAACCTGATATAATGCCCTTGTGGTAGAATCCAGCAACTATTTTCTGAGTTTTTCAAGAAGTTCTCAAACAGTCCAAAACAGGTTAATGACTTGTTGTTGTTGTTTTATTCTATTCCAACTATTTTTTTCTAAAATTTCTTCTATTATCTCCTGTGGCTTTTTTAAGTCTCGGAGTTTAACGAAGCTAGAGGTAAGAACCATGGATTAATGCAGGCTAGGGAGGGCACAAAGCTCTACACTATTCCAACATCATAAATCCTGGAGCCAGCGAAGTTGCCTGAATTTTGGTTAGCCAGATGCTGCAGCTGCCAGAAATGGGGCCAGTGAGGCTGTCTTCTGTCATAACAATAGGCTATCTGTTTGCTAGTCAATATGTTAAGTATTTAACTAGATAGAACCACACGGAAAAGGCTGATATATCAGTAAATGACACAAAATTGGAAGGACCCATTAAATCATTCAAAAATACATACTGAGAATCAATTATTTTCCAAGTGTAATACAGGTGCTAGAGATTCAATGGTAAGCAAAAATCAGACATTATCTCTCTTCTCTTAAGACTACACACTCTAAAACAGAAGACAAGGTTAGCGATAGAAACATACCTAAAATTGCAATTCTGTTAGGTTCTGTGAATGAGGAGTGCATAGTCTTAGGAGAGTATTACAAGGACTCTGATCTTCCCAGAGTGTCATGGGAAACTTCCCTGGAAAGTGATGTATGAGCCTAGATCTGAGAACAGGATGGCGTTAAGTAGGCAAAGAATGAAGGGAAGAACCAGCCATGCAAGGAACAGCATGCCATGGGTGAAGGTGCCACTTTGCTAAGGAAGAGAGAAGTAGTGACAGCTTTTCTGAGTCTGCATGTCCTGATCCTCAGATGGCATGTCCTGGACCATTCATCTCCTGACTCCCATCAATAATGTATAAAAGTTCCCTTTTCTCTACACCCTCACCAGTGTTTGCTGTTATTATTCTCTTTTACTTTTTCTTATAACAGCCAGTCTAACTGAGGTGAGATGGTATCTCACTATGGTTTTGACTTTCATTTCCCTATGATTAGTGTGTTGAGCATTTTGTTCATATACTTGGTTATTTGTATATCTTCTTTTGAAAAATGTCCATTTAGATCACTTGCCAATTTTAAATCAGATTATTTGTTCTTGTCCTTTTGTTTGAGTTCCTTGTATATTCTTGATATTATTACCTTGCCAGATGAATAATTTGCAAATATTTTGCAAATTTTTTTTCTCATTTTGGAGGTTGTCTCTTTACTCTTTGATGTTTAAAATGTTAAAAAATAAAGCCCACATAACATTATACAAAACAAGAAAGAGAATTCATATTACCCATATAAAATATACTCCTGGATCTAGATCTGGATGTGATGTGTGTGTATGCACATATGTTTGTGTGTGTGCACATATGTTTGTGTGTGTGCATGTAGGTATGTATGTGGCTTGTGTGTGTCAGTATTCAACACTGACATTATTATTGTCATTACTTTATTTCATACTCACTTTTAATTTTTCACTAGAGAGTATTTTTCTCAGGTAACAATGTACATATCTATATTTAACCAAAGAACATATACATTTGTTCTTTCTGGCATCCATTTGCCATCCAATTAGCATTAATTCTCAGAAATTAGATGCTATTTTACAAAAACAAAATAAATTTCCAGTGTTATCTTAAAAGGTGAAGGGAAATTCATCCTTTGAATAATGAAGAGTTCTGGTTAATGTAGAGTTACATGTTACCAAAGAGGATTGGCAATTCTTTGAAGGAATAATTTTAAAGAGTTTCATAAATAAGGGCTTCTCCAGTGTTCCTAAAATGCTGTTTATTTCTCCAGAGATGTTGCATTTACTATGAACTCTCTTTACATACCACCAGTCCATGACTTTGAGCAACAAAGCTGTATTGACTCATAGTAATTTATTTCCTTTTTTTTTTTTTTTTTTGAGACGGAGTCTCGCTCTGTCGCCCAGGCTGGAGTGCAGTGGCCGGGATCTCGGCTCACGCAAGCTCCGCCTCCCGGGTTTACGCCACTCTCCTCCCTCAGCCTCCCGAGTAGCTGGGACTACAGGTGCTCGCCACCACGCCCGGCTAATTTTTTGTATTTTTAGTAGAGACGGGGTTTCACCCTGTTAGCCAGGGTGGTCTCGATCTCCTGACCTCGTGATCCGCCTGCCTCGGCCTCCCAAAGTGCTGGGATTACAGGCGTGAGCCACTGCACCCAGCCGACTCATAGTAATTTCTATAGGATACAATATTCTCGATAGCGATCCATTGGAAAATAAATCTGCCAGCAGCCCAAAGGTCTCTGTAAAGCCCCTGCTTGATGTTAGATAAACATAGAGCATTTGAATCAGAAGGGATTTTTGCTGTAGAATTAAGTAGCTCACCTTCCTCCAGTTCTCAAGTATACTTCCCACAATCTCATAATAAAAGTAGTCATTTTCATGTTTATTTCAGTTTTTATAATTTTAATCTCCGAGATTACTCTATTTTCAAGTAATTGCTAGTTTCTGTATGCCAACTGAGTAAAATTTTAAAAATAAGCTTCAAGATACACATGGTCTATCAAATTTAAAATATTAGAAAACAAGTTTAACTCTAAGACTTTAACTCATACACCCTAATAGTTCTCTTATGATCCATTTAAGAATTTACAGTGTCTTAAGACCATGAAGTAATTCTATCAAAGATGACCCAGTAAGACTTTTACATGCATTTTTTTCTTTAAATAATGAAAAAGAAGGGAGTCCTATACCAAACTTTGTGCAAAGCACAGTTTCTACAATAGAGCCTATCAGTTGCCTTTTGATGTATTTCTCTCTTTCTCTCTCCACATACATATAAATATACATATTTACACGCACATACACATTATATATTTTATATATGTATGTTTTGCATGTATATGTGTGTGATTGTGTGTGTATTTCATAAGAAAGAATTCAGATATCCTCTTTCCTAAATATAATTATTTGTATTTTTGTCTTTTGTATTCTGAACACAGGTGAATGGAATGAGTTACCCTAAACCATCACAGCTACTTCTGGTGGATGACACAGAGCAGTTGAGTGTGTTATAGCACTTTGTCGATCTTAGTAGCCACTCTGCTTTCACCCCAGAGCTGCCCCCAAAAGTCACCCTGCAGGGATTGCAAAGCCATCTGTTTCCCATTTCAGTCTGCTCACAGGGCAGTGTTCTGTTTCAGCTTTCTGTGGGCTGGATCCGACTGATGACATTTGAGGTAGCTGCGACCCGTAGTGATGAGGATCGCAGAAGATGATGGGCTCGTTAAGCACATCTCATTTTAGACAAACTGCGAGTGGCATTTTGTTTATATGGTTCATTTCGCCAACAAATTAGATTTCAAATTGATTGCTTTCTAAAATGGCTTTGTTCATCAATTCTGAGACCAGGCAATTACAGTCAGAATCCTAGTAATTAATGGTCTCCTATATTAAAAATGTTTTTTAAACAGCAGGGCAATCATGAACTTCAAGACAATGTAAAATCTATTCTTCACTTTTAGGTCTCTCTCAAGCACTATGGGGCATAGAAATGAAATAAAGGTCTTTGCACAGGTTTACTGTGAAAGACCTGACAGCTCAGAACAAAGCTGCCTAAGCCACTTAGACCCCTATATCACGTAGTTACTGAAGACCCAGGAGAACACAAATAAAAAGTTTAACATGTTGGACCAATGGGTATCTGGAATGGCATCGTGAATGAATATCATTTGAATTATTTTACTCAAAAATCAGTTTCTGGCAAATAGCATTTTATTTTTTTTAATAGTAAGCAGTGACTAATTTAGTGAAATTACTACTCATTATTTAATTGTATCTTTAAAAGTAAGATTATTTTTTATATTGCCTCTCTGAAATCAAATTAGAAATTGAAGAAAGACGATAGAGAACCTCTGTGGGTTTTTTTAAAGTTTTGGTGACCAATACTTTTAGCTGCACCTTTTTACTGCCTGTAGTGGCACAATGCTTCTGAGTCTTTGTAGACTCATCATTGGTTTCAAATTCTACCTATACCACGAACACCAAAAGTCCTGATGAGTTTTGGATAATCGTCACACTCTTTCTACTGTAAACTAAAACATAAATGCAGATAACACAAAAGGCAAATGTATAGCTTAATTAATTACTATTAATAGAAACTAACCAAGGCAAGAAATAGCCTTTTGCTCATTATTAGAAAAGCCACTTTCAAGAGCTACATTCCTATCATATCCTTTTCATCTCTCATCCTCCCCTAAGTAACCGTTATCCAAAATTTTATAATGATCACTTTACTGTGTTTTAAAAAAATAGTTAAATCATCCAAATGAGTATCCCTAGACTTAGGTTAAGCCTTTTCTCCAGTAATTCAATAAGTCATTTCATTTCTCCAAATTCTAATTCAGAAATGCATAAAACTCACATCCTTTCACTTTCAGATGTGGTTGTCTGTGTGTGGACCTAGCTCGGCACAGACAAGGTGCTCATCCATATGTTTCTTTATTCTTCAACCTCTATCTAGAAAGACAAGATGTTTTGCAGAGAAGACAGCATGGACAAAGGTCAGACCCCAAAGGAAGGGGAAGATCCCATGAAAGTTTGCATAAAAGAGTAACACAAGGAATTCAACCTTGATTGGCATACTATGAAAGAAAATCTATAAAGGGGATTTAATCACTCTAGCTAGTCATGAAAATGTCAATTCAGAAATGAAACACTTTCAGTCTTAAGCACTATAGAGTATGCAGCCTTCAGAACTCAGGTCTTTTAAAAATCTCAGCTTTGACTCTAATGGATGGTGTGACATCTGGTAAACTACTTTAGGATTTGAGATTTCTGAATCAAAAAGAAAAATAAATTGTCTTTTAACTCAAGCCTTTCTCCACATTGTGTGAAGATGGAGAAATAAATCTCAAAGACAAAGTGATTTTCTAAAGGTCAAATCACAGAAACTTAGATGTTCTGGTTCCAGTTCTGATTTTTTTTGACCAACACAAGTAGGTTCTCTTCAGAAAGATTGTGTTTATTCTTTATTTCCCTTACCCAAAAGCTTGTAGTGGTTTCTTGCACCTACTGAAAAAAGTCCAACAGTTTTTATCAGGCATTCTTATCCAACGTTAGTCCTCTGACATTGCTTGGTAGTGAGATCACACTTTCCTCCATTGGTTTCTTTTCGTTTGATTTTTCAGAGGGGAAATACATTCTAGCAGCCTCTTCTCCATCTAATGAGTAGAATTTCTGAAGTAGATTCTTTGGTTGCTGAGCAGAATTGTGAATGTGAGGCTGTGAACCAGAAACATCTTGAGACTCTGAGTTGAGGTAGTATGTTGGGGTCTACCAGGAGAAGCGTGGTAGAAGCAATGCTGCCAGAGAAGTCATGGGTAAGGTGTTTAACATCAGAAAGAGATTTGAAGAAAACAGAGTAGATCAAAGAGCGATCCATGATGTTGGGTTAGGTAAAGTATCCTGAACCTTCCTTTGAATCTCCTCACATTGTTTTAGGAAAATATCAATTTCTTGTGTATGTCTTGTGGGGAATCAAGTGACTCTGAGCTGTGTCAAAGACTAGAGTGGTGCTTCAAGATTGGCATAAGCACACAGGCTACCCACGTGGATCTGGACAATTACTAACTACACGTGGACCTCCTTTATCTATGCTCTTTACTGCATAAAAATATTCTTTCTTTTCTGCATTAATATAGGTATGAAAGTATAATCAATTAATGCCTACTATACTACTAGTACTGTTCAAAAACTTCACATGTATTATGTCATTTAATTCTCATAATACTGTATAGTACTATTATTTTCCCTGGTTTATAGATGAGGCTCAGGAAGATTAAGTAGCTTGCCCAAGACCTACAGCTATAAGTTATAAAGTGGGTACATGAACCAGTCAGCCTGGCTCCAGGGCCCATGCTCTTAACCACTACACTCCCCAGCTCTTTAATATCATTCCTCTGGTACACATCAATCAGCTATCCTTCCGTGTGACTGTATCTTATTTTCTCAACTGAATGACAACATCCCTGAGAATAAGCAAAGTTTTCCTTTTCCTCTGTTTATCTTTTACAGATTCTGCAGAGCTGGTCATTTTGGTGAAGTAAGGAGTTTGCTTAGTACCCTCTGAATTTTTTTAAAAAGAATAGCTTATTCACTTAGCTCATTCACTTAGCAAAGGAAATCTGATTCCATATGCCAATGCATGGAATATATAAAAGCAGAGCTTCTCTAATGGAAGTCAAATAAATTGTCTCAGGTCAAAGAACAAGTAAAAAATGCTAAGAAATGTTAATCTAAGACCCTCTACACCATAGTCCAAATTCTTACCTACTACATAACCTCATATTATAAAACCTTCTCAAGACATTAGCCTTGAGACTTCAGAATAGAGTACTGCATCACCTGATTAGGTAAGATAATATGTAAGAGGATGACTTCGTATAATTTTCATACGACTTATTCAAAAGTAAGTACTGAGTGTTGCTCTAAACTACCAGGAATGAAGTATGTCTGACAGCATGAGATAGTTCCCTACACATCTATATTTTAAGGAAGTAGAATTTGGAATTATATAAAGATGTCCATGGCTGACAACTGGAAATGTCTGAAAATTTCAAGAGGTTGTAAAACGTGAATGTTCTATATGAGATTGTGAATTACTTAAGGCTAGAGGTTTGAGGCAGAGGCACCTGATAATAAAAGTCTGAGGATGATGTCTGTCACTTCTGGGCAGAGGATTGGACTATAGGCTCTTTTCCTTCCAATCTTAAAAGTTTATAATTCAAAAAAAATGTGTGTTATTCTGTCATTTTAACAGAAACTAATATTGTGTGCACATAAAAGACATTTAACAAATGCCATTGGATCATTTGATCTGGACATCAAAATTACACACACACACACACATCCAATAGCACTATTTATAGGATAATGCTAAGAACGTTATGCGTGTCTTAGTAATGGCACTCATTTAAATTCCTGTCTTCCTACAAGGATATAGCAATCCTTTCTATAATTTGAATTCAAATTGACAATATTCGGATTTCTGGTTAGAAACAATAATTTTCTGACAAATGATTCTCCATTTGCCCAAAGACCATAAACTCCAATATTTCCTTCATCATCAAGCAAAATTTATACTTTCCTTCCAAATTAATACCTCCATTTCTATTCAAAAAACAGCCATGTTACATAAGGAAACTAAGGGCTTACATCTTTGAATCAGTTTAATGTCTATTGCAGTTCCTTCTCTTGGGTTTTTAAGATTTCTAGAAAGACAATGCAAATTAAATTGTGTGAGGAAGAGACAAATGCCTCTTTCATTCATAATAAATTGATCTAAAAAGCTTACCAATCATCCTAATGCTACATCTGGACTTGGTGTTATCACATGGAAATTCATTATAGAAAATATACTATGCAGATTAGGATGGCTAATGCAGCATGCAGCTATAATTTGTGTTATGATTTAGAATTATACTTTCTCATCTAAGTGAAGATTGCTTTGACAGGCTTTCATCAGCTACCTCCTGTTCTGGCATTTGACTCACAGTATTTGGAATAAATATTTATAAGAAATACCTACCCTGTAAAAGGCATGTTCATGAGGTCATATTATTTGCCTAATTCCAGCAAACTAAACAGTACTTTGTTCTGCATCACATTATTTTATCCAGCTACCAAGAGAAACATTTGCTCATTAACAAGCAAATTAAGTTTCCATATCAAATGGTAACTAACTCATGATCCTCTAAAGTAGTCTTGTCCAACAGAAATAAATGTGAGCCCCAGATACAGGTCACACATGTAATTGTAAATTTTGTAGTGACATTACAAACAGTAAAAAGAAACAGATGAAAGTAATTTTAATAACATATTCTGTTTAACCCAATGTGTGCAAAAATACTTTTATCTCAACATAAGATATTTGACTTCTTTTCCTTTTCTTTTTTTCTTCTGTAATAAGTCTTTGAAATCCAGCATGTATTTATTAACAGCGCATCTCAATTTGGACCAGCCACATCCAAGAGCTTCATAGTCCCATGTGACTCATGAGTATTTTAAATCCTGGCTTCATCACAAGCATTAACAAAGAGAGCCAGTGGTTCCTGTACTAGACAACACAACTCTAAGGGCTAAATTTTCATTTAATTTATCATAAATTATCAGTCCCTACTTATTTCAGCCCTTTTCCTATTATAAGCAATAAAAGTAGCCACCTAAGTAAGATTCAGCCTCATTCAACCCTAGAAAAGTGAGAAACAATTCTGGCAGAATATTAAAATTTCCAGCCATAATAATAAATGAATTAAAAAGTAGTCTAGACTTTAACCATGCAAATTCTCATACTTTAAGGAAAGAGAACAAGAAATGTTCTCAGTCTCCCTTGATCTTATGGACTGCAGATGGCTAATCAGTTAGGCTAGTCCCTCCCTGCCTATCTTCTCTTTGATACCAAGAGTATTTGGTTTTTGGTTTGGTTTGTTTCTTTAACCTGCTCACTATGCCAATGTATCCTAACAGAGCTCAGCTCTGTAGAACAGAATGCCACCTGCAGATGACAAAGGTTAAAATTCTTAACCTAACTCTGCCTTCTACATTCATTCCGAGTCCTGTTGCCCTCAGACCCAACAGGAAAGAGAAATATATTTAATAAGAGAACTCTCTGTGCTACACAGAGCTGTATATAGCCTGCGGATGTTCTCTGTACAACCTGCACAGTGTTATTTCATTGAATTATTTGTGAATATTTAACAATCAATTTTTGTGTGTGTGTAAAAAATTAGATCTGTTGACTCCAAGGCTCAGTTCTTGCTTGGGATCGCAGAATCATAAGCATCTATCCCAACTGATTCTTGGGAATTGTGATGCCCCTTGCTGGGTGTGCTTGTGTTATTGGATTTGGACCGCTGAGTGCAGCCAGGGAGAGAGTCAAGGCTTTCCATCTTACTTACGCTGCTCATGGCTCAATGTCAGCTTCCCCCCTGCCTCTGGGCTGGCACCCTGACAGTAAAGACACTGATGACTTGGCTTGCTGTAATTATTTTTCCTTGGTCACCAAGTGCACATGAAACAAAGCCACGATTAATCTCTGCTATAGAACTTATTCAAGAATCAATAGTCACGCTGCTATTGAATTATATATGAAGCGAAGCACTAACCCAACAAAGAGACATATATGTTTATCAGTATTATGTACAAAATTGTATTGGATTGGACAGTGAATATTCAGTTTGCACCTAGCAATTCAATAATATAGGTATGAGTAATTTTTTTGAAAGTTGTGCTTCCTAAACTTCACATTTTCTCCCTAAATCCTCAAACTTCCCCTCATTCAGTTTGTAAGAAAATCTTGATTATTGAATTAATGTCCCTATTTTTGTCACACTGCTTGTATTGGTTTCCTAGGACTACCATAACAAATGATCGCACACTGGGTGGCTTGAAACAATGGTAATTTATGTTTCCTTCCTTCCTTCCTTCCTTCCTTCCTTCCTTCCTTCCTTCCTTCCTTCCTTCCTTCCTTCCTTCCTTCCTTCCTTCCCTTCCTTCCTTCCTTCCTTCCTTCCTTCCTTCCTTCCTTCCTTCCTTCCTTCCTTCCTTCCTTCCTTCCTTCTTTCTACAGTCTCGCTCTATCACCCAGGCTGGAGTGCAGTGGCGCGATCTCGGCTCACTGCAAACTGCACCTCCTGGGTTCACGCCATTCTCCTGCCTCAGCCTCCCCAGTAGCTGGGACTACAGGCACCCGCCACCACGTTTGGCTAATTTTTTGTATTTTTAGTAGAGACAGGGTTTCACCGTGTTAAATAGGATGGTCTCGATCTCCTGACCTTGCAATCCGCCCGCATTGGCCTCCCAAAGTGCTGGGATTACAGGCGTGAGCCACCGCGACCGGCCAGTAATTTATGTTTTCAGAGATCTGGTGCTAGAAGTCTGAAATCAAGGTATTGGCAGGATCACACTTCCTACAGAAGCTTGGGGGAATCCAGTCATGCATCTTCCATCTTACTGTATATTGTTTAAGGTTTTTGCAGTTAGACATTGGATTGAAAAAGACTTGGGTTCCAATCCAGACTTCATCATGTACTAGCTGCATAGAGTTAGGCAGGAGCTGCACCTCTGAGAGCTTCAGTTTCTTGACTGTACATCAAGTTTAATAACAGAAATCACCTCATAGAGTCATTAGTGGATTTAAGTGAGGTGATGCTTATATGTCACTTGAAACAGAGGCTAGCCCATGGTAAGTTTAGAATATATTCACAATATTTATTATTAGGGATATAGTTTTTAGAATTATCTCATATAAAGAAGAATGGTGAGTTCTTGGGAACTGTGTCTGTAATTTGATCTCTATTAGTATGCCATGATACACAAACAAATGCTTAATGCAGCAAAACTTACATTAACTGAAATCCATGTAATTATAACTAAATCATATCTATCATTTAGGAATCAATATACGAAACTTTTATGCAACTTTCTACCAAACTATTACTTCCTATTCACTATAGTGTAACTATACTGATTTCTAAAAAAAAAAAAAGCATCAAATTCAAGAGGATCAATATACTATTCAGCTTGTATATGAGTATGCCTGTTACAAACTGTATCTTCCTTGATGAAACAACTTTAATTCCCTCTCGTTGGTGAATATATATCAGATTACCACAGTCTGTGTAATTCCATCTGCCTCTAAATTCTTCTCATACTTAATGTCTTGCCAGATATTCACAATGTATCACATGGAGCCATTATTTTCAAACCGTGGTTTGTGATCTATGAGTGGATTATAGAACCAATTCAATGGATGGCATAGAAAAGATTTTGAAAAAGGAAACCTAATAGAATGCAATGTAGTACAGTACAATACAATACAATACAATACAATACAATACAATACAATACAATACNGTAGTACAGTACAATACAATACAATACAATACAATACAATACAATACAATACAATACCACAAGTAGAACAAATGAGAATAAGTATTGTTTTGTGCAACTCGTTTCCATTTCATATGTACATTTGCATAAATATGTCTAGATGTTCTGGTAGATAATGTAAAATATATATTTCTCAGAAGTTGTAAGTATTCACTCAATAACGTGTATCCATTACAGACACTGTATATGTATATTCCACATTGTAATAAATCACATGGTTTTGCCTCAATTCTTTTTCATTTTTATTTTTTCAACTTTTTTATTTTGAAGAATTTCACACCAAAAGAAAACTGGAAAAATAGTAGGATAAACACAATCTATATACTTCATGTGGATTCACCACTTTTTAATATTTTTATGCATTTGGTTTCTCTCTCTCCACACACATATATTATCATTATTTTAATTCCTCTTCTTCTGAACCATTGAGAGTACGTTACAGGTATAATGGCTCTTAGTCCTGTAAATACTCTGTATGTATCTTCTAAGAACAAGGATATTCTCTTGACCTAACTATAGTACAATTACCAAATTTTAAAAATCTAATATTAAAAACACTCTAACATACAACACGTATTTAGGTTGTGCCAACCTTCCCATTCATGTCCTTTACAATGACACCTTTTATTGGCCAAAGATTCAATCTAGGATTATGCATTGTATTAAATTTAGCTTTGTAGGTTATATAGCTGAGATCTGGTCCTAGAGCAATTTCCACTACATCATTTCACCTCTGACAGGCATTGATTTAAAGTTCATTTTGTCTGATATTAGTATAGATACTCCTGCTCTCTTTTAATTACTACTTACTATGCTGAATATTCTTTTCCATCCTTTCACTTTCAACCTGTTTGTATCGTTAGATCTAAAATGAGTTACTTATAGACAACACATAGTTGGATAATGGTTTCCAGGATGAAGGAGGGCATTGCTGCTTTGCTTATTTTTAACCTGTTCTGCCAATTTCTGACTTTTGATTAGAGAACTTAATTCGTCTGCATGTGAAGTAATTACTAATCAGGAAGGACTTTTGATATTTTGCTATTATTTTCTACATGTTTTATAGCTTTTTATTACTAATTTCCTCCATCACTATCTTCTTGTCTTGAGTGAGTTTTTTGAGTGAGACATTTAAATGTCTTTATCATTTCCTTTGTGTTTATTCTTTAACTACTTTATTTATGGTTACTATGGAGATTATATTTAACATCCTAAGTTAAAACAGTAATCAGAATTCATGCCAGGTTAACTTCAAAATCTCTGCTTCTTTAATGGCTTTGTCCTCACCCCTTTCAGTGGTGGATGTCACAAAATTGCATCACTATGAATTGTGTATCCAAAAACACAAACTAATGCTTTTAATACATTAATCTCTTAAATTGTGTAGAAACAAAATACAGAGCTATAAATCAAAATTATAATAATACTAGCTTTGAGGTTAATATACTTTAATATATTAGTCTCTTAAATCATGTGAAACACAAAAAGTAGACGTATATACCATTATTACAAAGATACTAAATTTTATAATTGCCCATATATTTACCTTTACTGAGATCATTATTTCTTCATACAGCTTTGAGATGCTGTATAGTGTCCTTTCATTTTAGAAACTCTATCAGGGACATCTAGTGGTAATGAACTTGCTCAGCTTTTGTTTATCTGTGAGTGTCTTAATTTCTCCCTTACTTTTAAAGGACAGTTTTGCTGAACATAGAATTTGTGTTTGGCAGACAGTTTTTTCTCTCTTAGCATTTTGAATATATTGGCTCACTGACTTCTGACTTTCAAAATTTTGGATGAGACATCTACTCATTTTCTTAGGATCTTTTGTATGAAATGAGTCACTTCTCTATTGCTGCTTTCCAAATTATCTCTTTGTCTTTCAATAGTTTGATTGAAAAATATTTCATGTGAACCTCTTTTAGTTCATCTTACTTGGAGTTTATTAAGCTTCTTGGATGTTTATGTTCATGTATTTTCTCGAATGTGGGAAGTTTCATCGTTATTTTAAAAAATATTATTTCTATCCCCTTTCCTCCTCTGAGAAAAATGCATATATTTGGGACTCCTTTTGGACTCCCAAAATGCATATGTTGACTTGTGTGATGATGTTCCACAGATCCCTTAAGCCCTGCTCACTTATCTTAAATATTTTTTTATTTCTGTTCCTCCCATTGAATACTTTCTATTATTCTATCTTCAAGTTTGTTAATCCTTTCTTCACCCTGCTCAAATCCGCCTGCTCAAATCTGCCCTTGAATCCCTTTAATGAAATTTTTATTTCAATTATTGCACTTTTCAGCTCCATAATTACTTTTTGGCTTCTTTTTCATTTTTAAAAAATCTTCTTATTGATATTTTCATTTTGTTCATATGTCATTTTATTGACTTGTACCATGTCTTTATTTTGATATTTGAGGATCTTTAAGATGGGTATTTTATTTTTAAAATTTATTTTCATATTTTTAAAAATATTTAATTGTGTGGGTACATAGGTATATATATTTATGGGGTACATGAGATATTTTGACACAGGTATACAATGTATAATAATCACACCAGGGTAAATGAAGTATTCATCACCTTAACTAACTGTCCTTTGTTTGTGTTGCGAACAATCCAATTATAATCTTTTACTTTTAAATGTACAATAAATTATTGTTGGCTATAGTCATCCTGTTGTGCCAGCAGATACTCGATCTTATTAATTCTATCTGACTATACTTTTGTACCTGTCAACTATCCCTTCATTTTCCATCACCAACTACCCTTTCCAGCCTCTCATAAATATTCTACTCCCTGTCTCGTTGAGTTCAATTGTTTTAGTTTTTAGATTATTAAAATAAGTGAATAATGCAAAGTTTCCCTTTCTGTTCCTGGCTTATTTCATTTAACCTAATAACTTCCAGTTCCATTCATATTCTTGCAAATAACAAGATCTCATTCCTTTTTATGGCTGAATAGTATTCCACTGTGTATATGTGCCGCATTTTCTTTATCTGTTAGTCTATTTATGGACAATCGAGTTGCTTCAAATTTTGGCTATTGCTAATAGTGCTACAATAAACTTGAGAGTGCAGATATTGCTTTGATATACTGATTTGTTTTTCCTTTGGGCATATACCTAGCAGTGGGATTGCTGATCACATGGCAGCCCAATTTTTAAATTTTTGAGAAACCTCCAAACTGGTCTCCATAGTGGTTGTGCTAATTTACATTTCCATGAACAATGTACAAGGGTTCCCCTTTCTACACATCCTTACCAGCATTTGTCATTGCTGGTCTTCTGCATAAAAGCCATCTGTATTGGAGGGAAATGGTAATTCATTGTAGTTTTGATTTGCATTTCTCTAATGAGAAATGATGTTGAGTACCTTTTTGTATACCTGTTTGCCATTTGTATGTCTTCTTTAGAGACTTGTTTTCAGATCACTTGTCCTTTTTTTAAGTCAGATTATTAGATTTTTTTTTCCTATAGAGTTGTTCAAGTGCCTTGTTAATCCCTTGTCAGATGAATAGTTTGCAGATATTTTCTTGCATTCTGTGGGTTGTCTCTTCACTTTGTTGATTGTTTTCTATGCTGCGCAGATGCTTTTTAACTTGATGTGATTCCATTTGTCTATTTTTCATTTGGTTCATTGTGTTTGTGGAGTATTACTCAGGAAATCTTTGCCCAATCCAGATGTCCTGGAGAGTTTCCCCCATGTTTTTTAATAGGAGTTTCATAGTTTGAAGTCCTAGATTTAGGCATTTAATCCATTTTGATTTGATTTTTGTATATGATGAGAGATAGGGATCTGGTTTCATTCTTCTGAACATGGATATGCAGTTTTTCTAGCACCATTTTTTAAGAGATCATCTTTTCCTTAGTGAATATTCTTGGCACCTTTGTGAAAAATGAGTTCACTGTAGGTGTATGAATTTGTTTCTGGGTTCTCTATTCTGTCCATCATCTATATGTCTGATTTTATGCCAGCACCATACTGTTTTGGTTACTATAGCTCTATGGTATAATTTGAAGTCAGATAATGTGATTCCTCCATCTTTGTTCCTTTTGCTCAGGATAATTTTGGCCTTTCTGGGTCTTCGGTGGTTTCATAAAAATTTTAAAATTGTTTTTACTCTCTGTGAAGAATGTTATTGGTATTTTGAAAGAAGTTGCATTGAATCTATTGATTGCTTTAGGCCAGGGCTGTTCAATCTTTTGGCTTCCCTGAGCTACATTGGAAGAAAAAGAATTGTCTTGGGCCACACATAAAATACACTAGCACTAACAATAGGTGATGAGCTTTCAAAAAGTCACAAAAAAAATCTCATAATGTTTTAAGAAAGTTTATGAAATTGTGTTGGGCCACATTCAAAGCCATCCTAGACTGTATGTGGTCAATAGGCTGCAGGTTGAACAAGCTTGCTTTAGGTAATATGGACATTTTAACAATATTGATAGTTTCAATCCATAAACATGAAATATCTTTGAAATTTTTGTATGTCCTCTTCAATTTCTTGCATACATATTTTATAGTTTGCATTGTAGAGATGGTTCTCACTTCTTCAGTTAGTTAATTCCTAGATATTTTGTTTTATTCGTAGCTGTTGTAAATGGGATTACTTTCTTGACTTCTTTTTTCAGATTGTTCACTGTTGGTATATAGAAATGCTATTGACTTTTGTATGTTGATTTTGTATCATGCAAATTTACTGAATTTATTTATCAGTTCTAACAGTTTTATGGTGGAGTCTTGAGATTTTCCCAAGTATAATATCGTATCATCTGCAAATAAAGATAATTTGATTTATCCCTTCCCAATTTGGTTGCCCTTTATTTCTTTCTGTTGCCTGATTGCTCTAGCTAGGACTTACACTAGTATGTAGAATAAGAGTAGTGACAATGGGCATCCTTGTTGTGTTGCAGTTCTTAGAGGAAAGGCTTTCAATTTTTCCCCATTCAGTGTGATACCAGCTATGAGCATGTCATATATGGCTTTTATTATGTTAAGGTATGTTTCTTCTATACCCAGTTTTTTTAAGGGTTTTTATCATGGAGGGATGTTGAATTTTGCCAAATGATTTTTCAGGATCAATTGAAGTAATCGTGTGGATTTTGTCCTTCATTCTGTGGACATAATGTATTATGTTGATTGATTTGCTTAAGTTGAACCATCCTTCCCTCCCTGGAATAAATCCCACTGGGTCGTGATGAATGATCTTTTTAATGTGTTGTTGAATTTTCTTTTTAGTATTTTTTTGGGGATTTTTATATCAATGTTCAGAAGGGACATTCTATTTTTCATGTGTTTTTGTCTGGTTTTGGTATCAGGTTAATGATGGTCTTGTAGAATGAATATGAAGTATTTCCTTCTCTATTTTTCAGATAGTTCGAGGAGGGCTGATATTAGTTCTTCTTTAAATATTTGGTAAAATTAAGCAGTGAAGCCATTGGGTCCTGGGTTTTTCTTTGGTAGGAGACTTTTTTATTACAGCTTCAATCTCATTATTTGTTATTCATCTATTTATGTTTTGGATTTCTTCATGGTTCAATCTTGGTAGATTGCATGTGTCTAGAAATTTATCCACTTTCTCTAGGTTGTCTAATTTTTGGAATATAGTTGCTTATAGTTGCCTCTACGAATCCTTTGAATTTCTGCCATATTGGTTGTTTCCTTTTTCATCTCTAGGTCGTCTCTTTTTTTTTCTTAGTCTGGCTAAAGCTTTTTCAATTTTGTTTAATTTGTCAAAAAGCAGACTCTTTATTTATTGATATTTGGCATTGTTTTCATAATTTCAGTTGCATTTATTTCTTCTCTAATCTTTTTTTTTTCTTCTACTAATTTGGGGCTTCGTTTGCTCTTGCTTTTCTCATTCTTTAAGATGTATCATGAGATGGTTTATTGAAATTTTACTACCTTTTTTCTGATGTAGATGCTTATGGCTATAAATTTACCTCTTAGTACTGTTTTCACTGTGTCCTATGGGTTTTGGTATGTTGTCTTTCCATTATCATTTGTTTCAAGAAATTTTTAAATTTTTTTTCTAACTTTCTTCATTGACCCATTGGCCATTTAGGGTCATATTGTTTAACATTTGTGTATTTATATAGTTTCCAAAATTCCCCTTGTTATTGATTTCTGGTTTTATTCCACTGTGGTCAGAGAAAATACTTGATATAATTTTAAATTTTTGGATGTTTTCAGTCTTGTTTTGTGATGTAATATGTAGTCTATCCTTGAGAATGATCCCTGTAATGATGAAAAGAATGTGTGTTCTACAGCCATTGCATGAAATGTTCTGTAAGTATCTGTCAGGTCCGTTTTTGTCTACAGTGCAGATTAAGTCCGATGATTCTTTGTTGATTTTCTGTCTGAAAGATCTGTCCAATGCTGAAAGTGAGGTGTTGAAGTTTCCAGCTATTGTTTTGGGTCTATCCTTTTAGCTCTGAAATTATTTGCTTTATATATCTGGGTACTCCAGTGTTAAGTACATATATATTGACAATTATATTGATATATGTTGTTATATAACAATTACATTCATATATATTGTTATATCCTTTTCCAAAATTGACCCCTTCATCATTATATAATGACAGTCATGTGTTTTTATAATTTTTGTCTTGAAATCAATTTTGTCTAATATACATATAGCTAGCTACTCCTGCTCTTTTTGTGGTTTCCATTACATGAAATATCTTTATCCATCACTTTATTTTCTATATATGTATGTCTTTATAGGTGAAGTATGTTCCTTATAGGCAACATATCATTGGATCTTGTTTTATTATCCATTTAGCCACTCTGTATTTTTTTATAGGAGTGTGTAACCCATTTAAAGAAACAAATTATTAGATGATGGTTAGATAATTATCTATGATTAATATAATTATCATTAGATATTATCTATCATTATCTAATAACCAATTTAAGGCCATTTAACAGTAGATTATTGATAATAATTGATAAGGATTATTAAGTCATTTTGTTATTTATTTTCTGGCAGTCTTGTGGTCTTCTCTTCCTTCTTTCCTTCCTTTCTNTTGTTATTTATTTTCTGGCAGTCTTGTGGTCTTCTCTTCCTTCTTTCCTTCCTTTCTGTCTTCTTTTTAGTGAAGGTGATTTTCTCTTGTAGTATGTTTTAGTTCCTTGCTTTTAATTTTTTTCTATCTGTTGTTGAGGTTGCCAAGAAGCTTACAAATATCTTACAATCCATTATTTTAAACTGATTACAACTTAATACTTATTGTGCAAACAAACAGAGAAATCTAATAAAAACTCTACACCTCAATTTCATCCTCCCACATTTTGTTTCTATTTCTATCTTCTTGTACTCTCTCTGAGAAGTTGTAGTTATTTTTGATAGGTTACTCTTTTATCACAAAGGTATAAGTAGTTCACACATCAGAATTACAATGTTATAATATGCTGTGGTTTTTCTTTGAACTTACTAATACCAATGAGTTTCGTATCTTCAGATGATTTCTTATTGCTCATTAACATTCTTTTCTTTTATTTAGAAGAATACTCTTAACATTTCTTGTAGGAGAGGTCTGGTGTTGATGAAGTCCCTCAGCTTTTGTTTGTCTGGTAATGTCTTTATTTCTCCTTCGTGTCTGATGAACATTTTCAGTAGATATACTATTCTAGAATAAAAGTTTATTTTTCCTTCAGCACTTTTAATATGTCATGCCACTCTATCCTGGCCTGTGAGGTTTTCATGAAAAAGTCTGCTACCAGATGTATTGGAGCTTCATTATATGTTATTTGCCTCTTTACTCTTGCTGTTTTTAGAATCCTTTTGTTACCATTGACCTTTTGGAGGTTGATTATTAAATGCCTTGAGGTAGTCTTCTCTGGGTTAATTCTGCCTGCTATTCTATATCCTTCTTGTACTTGGATATACATATTTTTCCTTGGTTTGGTGTATTCCATTACCCTTTGAGTAAACTTCTTACCCCTATTTCTTAACCTCCTCTTGAAGGCCAACAACTGATTTGCCCTTCTGAGGCTATTTTCTACATCTTGCAGCATGCTTTATTCTTTTTTCTTTTGTATCTTCTGGTTTTATTTTCAAATACAGCCTGCCTTCAAGCCCACTAATTCTACTTGATAAATTCTGCTATTAAGAGACTCAGTGGCATTCTTTAGTATGGCAGTTGCATTTTACAATTCCAAAATTTCTGCTTGATTCTTTTAAACTATTTCAACCTCTTCATTAAATTTATCTGATAGGATTCTGAATTCCTTCTCTGTGTCACATTGAATTTCACTGAGTTTTCTCAAAACAGCTATTTTGAATTATCTGTCTGAAAGGTCGTATATACCTGTCTCTCATCCCTGGTGCCTTATTTAGTTCATTTGGTGAGGTCATATTTTCTGGATGGTCTTGATGCTTGCGTATATTTACCATTGTTTGGGCACTGAAGAGTTAAGTACGTTTTATAGCCTTTGCAGTCTGGGCTTATTTTATTTATCCTTGTTGTGAAAGCTTTCCAGGTATTCAAAGGGACTTGGGTGCTGTAATCTAGGTTTTTGGTCACTGCAGCCATATCTGCATCCGAGAGTACCCTGAACCCAGTAACACCATAGCTCTTGCAGACTTGTCAAGGTATCACCTTGGTGGACTTGGATAAGATCCAGAAAAATTATTTGCATTACCAGGCAGAGACTCTCGTTCTCTTCCCTTACTTTCTCCCAAACAAATGGAGTCTCTCTGTCTGTGCTGAGATGCCTGGAGTTGGGGAAGGGTTGATATAAGTATCCCTGTGGCCACCACCACTGGGACTGTGCTGGATCAGATCTGAAGCCAGCATAGTACTGGGTCTCACCCAAGGCCCACAGTAACCACTGCCTGACCTACGTTCATTCAAGACCTTAGGGCTCTACAATCAACAGACAGCAAAGTCAACCAGGCCTTTCAGGGTAGTAAGTTCCCCAACTCTTGGGCAGATCCAAAGATTCTGTCCAGGAGCCAGGGCCTAAAAATGGGAACCTTAGGAATCGACTTGGTGCTCTATTCTACCATAGCTGAGCTGGTACCCAAGCCACTTTGTTGAACTGAGAATTAAGTTTCTAACATATGAATTTTGGGAGACACACTCAGACCTTAGCACTGCTTTTGTAATGCATATGCTATAACATGTTATTCCAAGATAAAATTAATCTATAACACAATCTATTTCATGTACATGTATATTTTAAATTCAATACAATTATTACTATATGACTAATATAAAATGAGAGTTGATAATAATTTTTTTTTTTTGAGATGGAGTTTTGCTCTTGTTGCCCAGGCTGGAGTGCAATGGCCTGACCTGAATTCACTGCAGAGTCCACCTCCCAGGTTCAAAGGATTCTCCTGCCTCAGCCTCCTGAGTAGTTGGGATTACAGGCTCCTGCCACCACTCCCAGCTAATTTTTTGTATTTTTAGTAGAGACAGAGTTTCACCATTTTGGTCAGGAGGGTCTCAAACTCCTGACCTCAGGTGATCCACCAACCTCAGCCTCCCAAAGTGCTAAGATTACAGGCATGAGCCACTGCTCCCAGCCGATAATAAAATTATATAGCAAATTAAAATGTATAATCAGTCAGATATGACCACACTAGAAGATATGATGCAGTAGTCAGATATTTGCCAGATTCTGTAGAACTACCTCAAGAACACCAACTATAAATGCTAACAGGCAACATTGCCATCAGTGAGTGATCTTCCAAAAAGGTGAACAGCTTTTAAAAAATAAATTCCACATAAAACAGGGTATAATCTTTGTACACATTACAAAGCAATTATGTATACACAGTAATTACATTCCTGGAAAAAAATTTATGTAAACTAAAAGATCCAAGAAATGCTGAATTTTTATGTAAGAACTAGAGTAATGCTGCAGGTTCTCCTAACAGATTTTTCACCTACATGAATGGGCTTACAACACTTGACAGTTATATGGATGAAGGACAATTATTTATTGTATTGGATTTTCCACATATTGCAAGATGTATTGCATCCCTGACTCCAGTCCAATAAATGTCCATAGCAACTTTCATATTATTGTGACAATAGTAACACACCTCCTGAATGTTCAAATTGCCCCCAGGGAGTGGTAATGCCCCAGCTGAAAATCTTTTTTCTAGAGAATTAGAAAGGAAAGAGATATTGTCTACTCTCCCACGTGTCCTCCTTTCTCTATAGTCCTATGATGTTTTGACAAAGAGGAAAGGGAGAAAATACCTCTGGTGGCAAGGTTGCAGTTCCTTCACATTGGTCTTTGCTACTGACCAACCTCATTCGTTTATATGCTTGATCTGGTTGGGCAAAATGCTCAACTGTCCCCACTGCAGAGAAACTCTACTCATCATCTGTTCCACGCATTGGAAAAATTTTGTGTGACTAGACTATTCTTATAGGTTGACCCCCTACCTGGTGGACTCACACAAAACTCATTTCATGTCCTGTGGTGAAGTCTTTCGTAGGTCTACAGCTCCAAGTATTCAGATTTTCTTAAAAAAGAAAAAAATAAGATAAATTCATGAGATCATAATCCCAAGGCATTCTAGGGTAAAACTGAATCACACTGAAATCTATGTTTTGATTTTAAATGTAATTTTATTTTTTTTCTGGAAAAATAGTGAGATCCTTTTTTCTATTGTGTTTTTTCCCTCTTTTCTAACATGTAGCAGTGATTAAGATACAAGGAAAACCAAAAATCTGCTGACATAGATTTAATTTTTTTTTACTTAGTATATTATTTTCAGGAAAAAAGTTAAAAGAGGAGAGAATATCAACAAAATATATTTCCCTTTTTTCTACTTAGAGATTTATGCTTAAACTTTATTAGAAACATGATAAAATTTTAAAAGATGTTCCAGTGAAGAAAGCATGGGGTGTGAAGTCAGAGACCTGATGCTGAATCTCAGGTTTACTATTTAGTTGATGTGTGAACCAAAGACAAATACTCAAACTCATGAGTCTTAGCTTTCTTATCTCTAAATTATGGATGTTTTAGTCCATTTATGCTACTGCAGTAGAATACCTGAGACTGGGTAATTTTTAATAAAGAAATGAACTTTATTTCTCACAGTTCTAGAGGCTGGGAAGTCCAAGTAACTGACAGATGTGGTGTCTGATGAAGGCTGCTGTTTGTTTCCAAGATGGCACTTAATTGCTGCATCTTCTGGAGGGAACAAAAGCTGAGTCTTTACATGGAGAAAGGGACAGAAAACAAAACAAAAAAATGGTTGAATGCTGTAGGAAGCCTCTTTTAAAGGCCTTAATCGCATTCGAGAGTAAGGAGTCCTCATGACCTAATCACCTCCTAAGGTGATTAGATGCATTTACTGTTCTGTACATAAATATTGTACACAACCTCTTAATATTGTTGCATGACAGATTAAGTTTCAACATGAATTTTGGAGGGACATATTCAAGCCAAGTGGTGTAATAATACTTATGTCATAGGGTTACTGTGAGATTTAAGTAAGGTCAAGAGTTGAAAGTACCCTGTGGTAGATGGAATAATTGGCACCAGTCTCTCATCCCCTTCTCCTACCTACAATTTGCCATGTCCTCATTATGGGCAGAGTGTATTTCGCTTCAGGTGGACTTTGAGCTTGTCTGTAATTGGCTTTGGTTAAGTGACATTTGGGTAAACATGAGAGATATGCCAGTTCTGAACCTAGATCCTCAGAGATCTTGGGTATTTATCTTTGTTTCCTTGCACTCCTGCTATTGTCATGAGAAGAGCTTACCTCAACTAGCTTACTAGTTGAGGTAAAGAGGAGGAAGGTAAGGAGGTAAAGGAAAATGAGAGACATAAAAGGAGGTAAGTTGCACTTGCCACATCACTGATCTGCAGCTTTGAAGTACAGCAGCCCAGTGTAGCCCGGCCTAGATCAGCAGAACCACCATAACTGACCAGCAGATCCATGAGAATAAATGACTATTTCAAGCCACTTTGTGTTGGGATAATTTGTTATACAGCTATATTGAATCATGAGCTAAATAATACAGTGTCCAAAACTATAGCTGACACAAAATAGTTATTTGATAAATATTGGTTCTCTAAAAATATAATAATATGTCATTTGTCATTTTGATCTGCACACAAAAAACACGGGAAAGACTCCTTTTATTTTACATGATTTGTTTTGAAAGTCAATTAGTAATGTAAGTTTATTAAATAAAATACTAAAAAGTTGAAAGATGAGAACTTGGGATTCTTAATCTTGTCTGGTCAGAGTCAATGTCTTTCCAAGGACTCCTACTTACTATGCTACTCACTAACCCACTGGACTAAAAAAATAGTATGAGCACATTATGGGATAATATAAATTCATACTGATATTTTAGACGACAATACCCATTAGGAGGGTGGTATGTAGTTTCAGGGATTTGAATGCAGACTCCCAATATGTTTTACATACACCCTTTAAAATACAACAGCTAGTGAAACATATTGTATATATTTCCCACCCAAGTGGAATCTGAACCACAAGTGGCAGGTGATAGATTCATATTTCATTAACATAATCCTCTGCACAACTCAGTATTCTCAAAAATAATCCTTAAAACTTAAGTGCCCAATACCTGAACACTTGGAGTGCTCTTTTGCTTGGATCTCAGCTTTCTCCATTCTACCAAGAAATACAATGAAAAAAAATCATGCCCGATCTCAGCTTCCCTCTGCGACTCAGAGGAAGATAAATTTCTCATGAACCCTCACTGAAAACATTCTTCCATTTGGTGTCTAAAACTGCTTCAGACAAATATCCTGGCTTCAGACTCAGACTGACAGTCACTACTTTTGCCTTTGAGGATTTCCTTTAGCAACAGAAGTATGCATATTTTGACAATAAAAATCAAAGAAAATACTTGTGGGAAACAAATCTCTAGAAAGCTGCATTTATTTGGCTGATTTCCTATCAGAAAATCTAAACCAAGGGACAGAGCCATGATATTTTAAGTATCCTGTAACAACTTCTGCAATAAGAAAAATCTTTACTCAACTCTAACTCTTCCTCTGAAAATTAAGGTCTTCTTATTTTTATGTCTATATATTGCATTCATTAAGTTGTAACATTCAACTTCTGAATTGATATATACTATTTAAAGAGTATGCCCTTTCTTCCCAATGTTAGATCCTAAAATAAAGGTGTGGGAGTCATCCATTCAAAACTTTTTTTTCCCTTTTCACTTACAGACTATAGTAGAATGATAAGTGCATTCATTCATTTGACAAATATTGTACATACAGCTATCACGTGCCATGCATTGTGTTAGATGCAAAGAAGCTACATCACGGAGGTATCACAAGGGTGTTTTGCATTAGTAAAAAATCAGGGAAATACATATACATTTAAGCCTCTAACAAGTACTGTCAAAGGCATTTGAACCAGAGTGACTCCATCTTGAGTGGGGGCTAGAAAAATGAGGCTGGGACTAGCTGGACTGCATTCCCAGAAAGTTAGGCATTCTTAGCCTCCAGATGTTTACAGTTAAGCAAACAGATGGTTAACATTTACTAAACAGACTCAGACTTGGGAGCATCCTGATATCCCTATATCTTGAGAATAGAAGCATTCCAAATTTTGCTTTAAAGATAATAATATCGATACTTGCAAAATAGAGTAATTAAGAAAATTAATCCTTTCTCACAAACCCTGTACCAGAGCACATGTCCCCATGATCTTTTTCAATTCTCTATATAAACAAGCATTGTACCTAGGGTGGACACATTCCTTCTCTTACTTTTGGGAATGCCCTTCTCTACCTGTGGAGTAGCTGGACTTTCACCACCTTACTTTTTAAATAACCTTTCTTTTGCTCTGCACTGTGGACTCGCTGTCAATTTTTTCTTGCACAAGATCCAAGAACCCTCTCTTGGGGTCTGGATGGGACCCCTCTCCTGTAACACTACTAGTAAGAAAGTTGCATGGTAATGATGGAGTATATGATAGGGGCCTGGGAGTACGGAAAACACTTCCATGTGGGCATGATAATGAAACTAACGTGTACGAAAGTGATAAAAGTTATCCAAGAAAAATGTTGGACATGGGGGCATTTCTAGGTGGAGACAGCAGCATATGCAAAATCTGAGTAACTGAAAGAAGAAGACCTATGCGGATGGAACAGGAGTATTAGGGAAAGGCATGGCATAACATGAGACAGGAGATGAGGCAGGAAACTGACTAGTAGATCATGGGGCTGAAAATCTTTCTGCTGGATGTGGTCCTCCAGATCGGCCCTACTTTCTTTTCCACCAAGAGCAATCTTTAACAACTCTATCAATGGCTTCCCTGCCTTCCAGCTTCCAGGTGTGGTGCTTTAGCCAATGGGAGTCACTGTCAGGAAACCGAATGTTGAAATGACAGTAAGGAAATAATGTATTCCTCTCCCTCTTTCTTTGCTGTGCCCTGTGTTAGCAGTGGCTGTGCGTCTCTACTTAACGCAGATCATGCATGATGGCCCACTTCTCTCTCTCTCTCACTCTCTCTCTCTCTCTCTCTTCTCCCCGTTTTCCTTTCCAGTAATGTTCCCTTCCTTTGCATCTTTACTTCTGAGAGGTGATAGTTCTCTACTGTCGCTAACCACAGGGTGCTTTACATCCTTTGCTGCTTTCCCGTAAGCCAGCCCACATTTTTTAAATAGTCTTTTTATTAAATCCGTCTTAATTATTCACTTGAGTGTGTCATCTGTTTTCCGCCAAGCCTTTGACTGTTACAGCATTATAGACCATATATTCAAAACTGGTATTTCATCCTAGCAACAGTGGAATAAGAGTTCTTAAATGCATGCATACAAGCTCACACTTTTGTGTGCACATAGGCACCCACACCTACAGGAAGTAAAAAGGCAAGTTACTATTCCAATTCACACGTTAAAATGATCAGTTTGGCTGAAAATATAAACTGGATTGGAAGGGACAAGAATCGACGGAGACTTGTAATTCAAGCAAGACATGACACTAGCTTGGATAGGAAAATAATGGTGGAAATATAGAGAAGTTGGTGAATTCAAGATGGGGAAAAAGGCTTCGAGGTTGGACTCCAATGTTTTGTTTATGCAGTTTGATGAAAAGCAGTATCATTGATTAAACTAGAACACCTGAAAAAAATCCAGGTTTGCAGATGGCAACCAGGCATGTGTTTTTGGACGTGTTGAATTTGAGGTTACTTTGTTATATTCAAGTGGAAATGTGAAACAGACACTTGGTTTCACAGATCTGAAGCTCTAAGGAAAGGTTAGGACTTGGAGATTTTTGTTTGGGAGTTTTTGACATCTGGTGATGATTAAAACTGTGGCTGTGTGTGAGGTTTCCTACAGGGTGAGAATAAGGATCAGGCCCAGTCCTAAGGAACTTTAACACATACTGGCCAGTTAAAGGAACGTAAACTTGGGAAAACAATGAAAAGCGGCAGAAACTCACGGGGCATGACTGACCTCATGAAAATGCAGTGGTGTACAAGACAGGGAAACCGTATGTATAGAAAACAACGAGAATCATACATAGCCTCTAGTCTACTGAAAATATGTGAAAAAAAAATTCTTCTTTCTATATCATCATAGCCCCTTGCTTTTTTAGAGAACAAATATTGTGTCTTAAAGGAAGTTGTTTTCTATGCCCAACAATATTTTACTGTTATTAGGTCCTTATATGGACCCTTTCTGGAGTCTACCCTTGTCTGCAATGGAAGATAGGTTTCATGGTTCTTACCTGTAATGAAGTTCAGTGCTTTATACTCCTGTTTCTGTGTATTACTGCTTGCTCCAAGCACAACTGATAAATTACATCCAGCACTGAGAACTTGAATTCCAGCTCGCCAAAGTTTTATTCTAGCAAACTTCTTGCACATAAAGAAAACACACACACACACACACACACACACACACACACACACACAGGGGTTAGGTGTGTCTATCAAGGTCACATGGTCAGTAAACAGCATAGTCGGATTTAAATTGACACATTTTGTTTTTTTTGAGATGGAGTCTCCTTCTGTCACCCAGGCTGGAGTGCAATGGCATGATCTCACTGCAACCTCCGTCTTCCAAGTTCAAGTGATTCTCCTGCCTCAGCCTCCCCAGTAGCTGGGATTACAGGTGCCCACCACCACGCCTGGCTAATGTTTGTATTTTTAGTAGAGACAGGGTTTTACCATGTTGGCCAGGCTGGTCTCAAACTCCTGACTTCAGGTGATCCGCCTGCCTCAGCCTCCCAAAGTGCTGGGATTATAGTCATGAGCCACCATGCCTGACCTGATGTTTTTTGATTTCCAAATTTCCTCTCATATGACACATAAAGGCAGCACCACAACTACTCAATGATACACTTTCCTTAACCTCCATATTCAAAAATAAATGTGACAAACACAAAGATTAGTTAATCAGGAGAGAGAATACATCATCTGTAAAGCTCAAAATTCAAAAACTCTAAAATTATAAATTCATTAATGCAAGTAGCTTTAGCCTCAGACTAAATTGAAAAATAGCCTCAGACTATATTGAAAAATATACGCTTTGATTATAGTTCTCAAATTTTTCCAAACTTAGGAAAACCACATCTCATTGTCAATACTTCAGACTACCCCATGGCCATCTTGCCTGGGTTCATGGTACCAAAAGGAACTCATTCTGCTTTGATGTCCCTTGTTTTGTGGATAAACTGTCTACCTGCCAAAGTCTTAATTACCCAACAGGTCTGAATAATCCTGTTTTCTGTTTTAGTTCCTTATTTACAGCTGAGTTAGGGCTCTTCTGGCAGCTGGTTTTGCTCTAAAGGAGTGTGGGTACCATGTTAAAACACCCCTTTGACAGCATGGAAAGGCTGGACCAATCCAACCTCAGGTCAATAAATCTGGTGTCACAACTAATTAAACCAATGAATGTTATCTAGAGTGCCATGTGAGGGCTATGTTCTCCATGGTTTTGGAGAAGCCAGGTACTTAAACCACCTCAATAGCTGAAGGACAAGGTTGTGCCTAGGGAGAATTGTATGATATTTGTTGTTTCATAATAAACAAACTTTACCAAACTGTGGTGAATGATGGTTTATTTCAGTTTTAGATTTTCATAATCTAAATTAAACTGAAATGGAAAAATTTTATCTGGCGTCATGCAACAAGTTAATCCAAGGAGCAGCTACATATCTGGAAATTAAATTAACCCAACAACCAGGGGAAACTTGACCCATATTAGATCCCAAACTAATACATGCAATTGGTGGGCTCTGAGCTTCTGTGATAATAGTACTAAAGATGGGTATCCTTGAACCTTAAAAGGATCTACTGGCTGTCATTATTTTATTAGTCTGGTGCTATTGCCAAATCAAACTAACACTGACTACCTTCTCTCATTTTGCCTTGGAAAATGGTCAAATACAAGGATTTTTTTTTCCAAGCCTCCTAGAGTTTAGTGCCCATCTGTTCTCAATCACTGGGAAGACTCAGGAACAGAATGTGCCATGAACCCCTGGACAACCCCACCCTAGGAGGCTGCAATCCTGGCTGCTTGCCCTGGGATTATTTTTTTCCGCATCTGTGAACATACAGTGTTGCTAAATTGTCATGAGGAGAGCATGGTAGAGAAGACCCAGAGTGTCAGCGTCCCAATAGCTAATGCATAAACATTATCATCAACAAGGACAATAAAAGATGTCCTACAGCCAGCATCCCTTACACTAAGAATCATGCGAATATTTGAGGGCTTTTCATTTTAACATTTCTGTAAAAGAATAGAAATGCTCCAATGGGAAAGGATAATTCTGAATTGGATGTCCTTCCTGTCAAGCAAGGAGGCAATTCATTTTAAAACAAACAGGAACCACGTCATAAGCATGGAGCTCATGATCACATTCTGTCTTACATCCTGAGCTGGAAAGTGGGGAAGGGAGGAGTTTCCATTTCTGCTTATATCACTTGTTTTAGTTTCCTGGAGCTGCCATAAAAAAGTAGCACAAGCCTTACACAACATAGTCCAACAATTCTGGAGGCTGTAAGTCCAAAGACAAGCTACCAGCATAGTTGATTCCCTCTATGGGCTCTGAGTGAATCAGTTTCCTGCTTCTGTCCTGGCTTCTGGAGACAGTCAGCAATTGTTGGCATTCTTTGACTTGTAGATGCGTCACTCTGATTTCTACTTCTGTCTTTACCTGAACTTCTTGTGTATCTCCCTCTTCTCTTCTTAAAAAAGACACCAGTAATATTGTATTAGGGGCTCATTCTACTCCAGCATGACTTAATCTTAACTAATGACATCTGTAACAACCTTGTTTCCAAATAAGGTCACATTCTGAGGATCTAGAGGTTAAGATTTCAACACATCTTTTTGGAGGGCATGGTTCAACCCATAACACCATTTAAGCAATTCTAAAAGAGACCCTCACCAGAAAATGACTGAGAAAACAATGAAGGCACAATTTTTATTTTTACTTATCATTTTCTTAAATTGAAAACAAATGAAATTTATTTAAGATATACTTTTATCTGACACCTGACATAAAGAATTACAATGTTTACTCACTACAGTTTGTAGAGAAACAATTAACTATTTATGGCCTGACAAGAAGGAAGTCTCCCCTGATCTTTGGTAAAAATATTCCCTGAAATGAAGAATTTATGCCATCAGATTGTCTTGTGTTATTCATTCTCCATGGTGAATCAGGGAACTACCATACAGAATTGTATCAACAAATGTGTCTTAAATATTCTAACACAGTTATGGTTTCACTTTAGTAGGAACTCTGTAATCACCAAAGGTAATTTCTGCAGCTCTATGTGGAATTCTTGGGAACCCAGAGATAGCCAATTTAAAGTAATACATACTTCTTGAGTTTGTATTTTATGAGCCAGATTACTTGTTCTGTTTTTGAGTCTAGCTTGATTTGAGTCTAGCTGAGATGAACAAACATGAGTTTTAAGTCAAATCACAGAAATATTAGAAAGTGTATCGCTCTCATAAAACAAGTTTGTCTCAGTAAAACAGGCCTACAAGTAGACTAGCATGTCTGTACCAAATATTGAATTACCAGGTACTCTGATGGTCTGTTTAACCTTCCAGTATCTGGTGCTTAAAGAATCTTGGCAAGCAACTGATGGTCTAACACCTTCTGAAGAGCTATTCCCCTATCAGCAGAGGGATTTTTCCTTTGCCAAACTCAATACCAAGTGCCCAGGCCTCACTAATTGCAGACTTGATTCTCTGTAAGTGAAAGTCAATGACTCCCTGGACAGTCTTCAAGATCCTAAGTCTCTTCCTCAAAGACCAAAGGTCAAAGCAAGGCCCATTACCAGGTCTGACTGCATTCAGATACCAAGAACAGCAGGGTTTTTCTGATTAGAAACAGGGCGCAGTCTGAATTACGTGCTCAGGGATGTAGCCAAATGTGCTGGAGAGAGAGGAGGTCCAGCTAACAAGGCCCCCTGCTAATATCTCCAGCCTGGTCTCCTGCCACTACACACTAGTAAGATTGAATTTCATCCAGGTCGCCAAGGTTGACATGTTCAGTTATTCTGTTTCTTGTTTGCATTCTCTCTTACCTCTGGGTCCTAGCACATTCACTCCCTACTGTTCCAAATGCCTTTAAGAATCTTGCTTTATTTATAAAATACCAATATGTCCTTCAGAACTTGGACAAAAGTGATTCCTTCCAGAAATGGTCACTACTGCCCAGATCTGTGCCCAGCTTCAGTGGCTTCCTATACCTGGATTTCTCTCAGCACTCATCACACTGTATCTTGTAATTGATTGCATATTTCACCGTCTCCCTGACCTGAATTTGAGAGCTTTTGAAACAAGAATCATGTCTTATTTATCGCTGTAGCGTCAGCAACAGGGATCCTGACTGTCATGTGACAAGTATTCAATAAAGATTTATTGAATGAGTCACAGAATAGACACTGGTTTTGGAATCACAATACCAGTGATATTGTTCTAGCTCTGCCGCTAACAAGCTTTGACTTTTCAGTAAATTGTGATGACTGTTGCGTACTCTTGACCTCAGGATCCTCAGCCACCATGGATAAATCTTTGTTTTCCACTTCCATTTTCATGAATTCTTAGTTCCTTTTTCTTTTCATTTGTAAGGTGGGAATGACTCCACCTGCATGACGGTTAGTAGGAAAGGTCATTATAAAGTACATGCAGGAGCTTTAAATGGGGAAAATGCTATAGAAATACAAGTTACTGTTGATCCCCAGTATAGAGAAAAGACAATAACAGCTGAGTGTCTGAAAATGTAACTTTACTGTGGGAAATGTATTATATGAGTGTAAGATAGTGCATTCGCAAAACATCTTCCCCTTCCTTTCTTTCCTACCAAAGAGATGAGGCCTGATGTAGGTAGATGTCAACACCCAGGGATTGTCCATTTTGATCTAGGCACCAATAAATCTCTTGGTCACTTGAGGTATTTTTGATATATAGGCTGCAGCCTATATAGCCTGGTAGTTTCTATAACTGGGACTTTTCCTGACTGGGCTTTGAATAAAGATTATTTGTTTAAAGCCATTTAAAAAAACTATTACATGATTTTCCTAAGCAGTTCAATTAAATATGACAACCTACGCATATAGGTTTCACTTCAACCACTAATGGACCAATGGATCCTCCCAAGAATATGGTGAGTTTCTGCAGAGATGAAGCTGTTTTGTCTCCCTTTGTATTTCAAGTTTTCACAAATTCCACCTGCAGGTGCCCAGTGTACAAACCAGTGTACAAACACTTTTCTCCTTGGTTTTGATGTTTTCTCCAGAAACACTTGAAGATTAGAGACTGGCTTCTGGGACAAGTAACTGCTAGAAAAGCTTTTCCAGCCAAGAAAAAAAAAAAAGTATATGTGTCTTTAGTACGTCCTGCTTCTCTACAATTTGAGTAGCTCTCACTATAATTAGGGAGAAAGTCATCAAATTACATCAATTATAACCCTTTCCTATTTGGCAAAAACAGCACAATATAAGCAGTCCAAAAATCACTGGTGTCTACTGAAGAAGGGTGCAGAAATTTAAAAGCAGGCATCAGTGAGAAGTTAAGGGAGAAAATGGCAGATGCTTTTATTAATTTCTAGAGCCTGCCCCTTCTGCAAATATCCCTTGGCCAATCCATGGTGTTGAAGAAAGCCTGTAAGAGCACGCATTTAACTCCTGATTTAGGCAGGTCATGATAAATAGGGAAAACATGCCATAATGGATTAGAGAACAAACCATTCCAAAGCTCACGGACATTGAAAATATGGTAGCAAATAGATATGTGCCCACACAATTGAGCAGGGCAATACAGGGAAAAATTCAGGTCATGTGCCAGGCTGCCAACCCATACCCAGAGACACACACATACATACATGCATGCACGTGCCCACACGTGCAGATACACATGCACACCAAGATACATGTACACACACATTTGTATTCATTCACATAACATACTCTCACATACAGACACACGCACATGAACATACACACACAGGCACATACACACACATGCACGCACGCACGCACACACACACACACACACACACTTGAGATGAAAAATCAAGAAAATTCTTCCAAATACTTTTTATTATTGCCTGACTGGTGCTGCCAATGAAAACTCTTCATTGGAATTTGTCCTCACCAGCATAGATGATGGATTCAAATAAAGGCGTAGCCGTATAAGTTAGAAGACAGGAAAAGCCATACAGTGGAGTGGAAAAACCCTGACACTGGGATTCATGAGAGCAGGGTCTTAATCCTCATTTCCAAATAGAGAGGTTTAGGTATCAGACACTGAATTTAAATCCAGGTCCAAATTGCGAAGACTTTTGTGGATATTGCCTTCCAATGCTGTACTTGGACTACTCAGTTTTTGAAATGGAATGTGAAATAGGCTGTTTCATGAAATGTAAGTAGCTTAGTCCTATTGTCATGCCAAGATTCCTGCCTGTATCATGTAAATATTTGAGTTTGTGATACTTCATTTAAATAATCTGTCTAAATTTCTTAAATCTAAAATGCTGTGAGTGGGAGCTCAGAGAATTCTTCAAGTGACCTTTTGGTTCCAGAATTATTCAGAAGTACATACAAAACATGGCCATTTTGACATATTCTGGTAAAGAAAAGTGTTACAATTTCAGGGCAATATTCCAGTCTCTGGCTCAATCAGGAAAACACAAATGCTATAAAAGTAAACTTCTGCATCCTCCAGATCTCCAATTTTGTGATGAATCCATTTTGCAAAGTGGCAAGAGAATAAATTTGAAATGAAAATGACAAGCTAATAAACATCCTCATTGTGACTGCAAAGACAAAACATCAAATAAAAGTGGTGCCATCATTGTAAATCAATAAATATTGGATATTAAATGAAACAGTGACATCAACTATAAAGTGGAAGAATATATAAAAATCCAAACACAGATCTCCCTGGGAACGGGCATGGGCACTGTGTGGGGAGCCTCTGCCAACAACGGGAAAAACATTTTCTTCTCTCTGTCGCAACACCTCTCTTTATAAAGTGAGAAATTTGGTTAGATGATTGTCAATTCTGGCTCTAACCATTTATAAAAGACTACAGCCGGAGGCAATTTCCTCCAGCCTGTGTATTGTTAATCCTGCTTCACAGAATTCTTCTAAATGCAATCCATGCTTGATTTTCATTCATAAGGAGCTCCATGGTCTACGCACACTCTAATTGGAAAATTAGTATTGTTTCAAAAGCACTGGCTTAGTCTCAAAATGAGATGCCCTCAGCATGACATGCATATCTAATTTCTTCCACGGTTGCATAAAATAAGAAAGAAAAGCATTCTCAACCACTCCTGACAGCTTTTATCACCAGTTATTCAACAAATGTTTTCTGTCCACTTGTCCGAGAAAGCTGATTAGACAAAACAGCCGGTGGAGGCACAAAGAAGAACATTCATTATTTTTCAAGGAAATATAAAAGATATTTCAATACACATTTTTTGTTGTTGTTATAAAAATGTCAGGAGTGTGGCATCCTACACAGTTAGAGGCTGTATTTCCATTACATTACAGGGATACATGTGATTCTTTAGCTTTAAATTAAATTGGTCTAATACAGGTTTCTATGAAATATAAAATCCTTCTCTGTGCAGTTATTAGAGAACTACTCTACAGATGATATCTTATCAAATCAAGGGATCTGGAATGGCCAGAGTTCTGACTAGCCTCCATTTAGAAAAGATATCTTGAGCCTTTGGTTCTCTGTTACGTGTTCTTATGATCAACATATTCCCTTCAAATGGAGAGAAGAAATATGGGTGGATAACATACAGAAAGGAAATTTAGCTGTCTGCTGCCTCCCCTCCAACACACAAAAGAAAGAGGATCTGTGCTTATCACAGAATCTTACATCCCCATCTGTGCTTTTATCTCCTGCAAGATTCCCTCATTCCAGTCAAGCATGATTCTTACTTTAGCTAAACATTTCCAATGCTTTTTTATTTTTCTTTTCCCTACCACACACCAAGCAGTTTCTCGTGCCTTTTTTCTGTCTGACAGTGTGTCTGAGAGACCCAGTCTTCGGGCAGATAAGGCTTCAGTGGGGAGAAAGGAAAATAGTCAAGGAAACAAAATGAGGAGGTGGTCTTTACTGTTTGCATCACTCTTCAGCCATGCCTCCTCCAGCCTGAAGGTCTCCTATGAACTTAATAAGAGAGGCAAGGCAACTCACCTTGCCCATCTCTTTCTGATTGATAAACATTCCTATGCAGTCCCCTGTAGGATCTCAACATCGTAAGGGTCACCAGGGAAAGCTCCAGGTGAGACTATGGAATTTATCTCCAGAATTATCAACATCTTGGCTGAGTTTCATGGGCTGATGGTGTTTTCTTTAGATCAGATTTGTTTTCTTTAGATTAGAACTGAAGAAGGGGTCTAGAGTCAGACTACTTGGATTTAAACCTGAGCTTTATTACTAAACAGCTATGTAAACTTAAACCCGTATGTGACTCTCTCTGTCCCTCAGTCTTTTCATCTGTAGAATGGGGACGATTAATTCTTTAATTCATAGGTATTAAATGTGTGACTCATTGCAATTGCTCAATGAATATTAATTCTTACCCTTATTTTTCCATTTTTAACTAGGGGTAGTTGAATTTACCTACAATGTTGAAGGTACCAGAGTCAGTTGGAACATCAGACATTAGAATACTATAGTGTGTGTGTGTGTGTGTGTGTGTGTGTGTGTGTGTGTGTGTCTTTTTGTGGAGGAGACAAACCCAGACACATATACATACCAAATGTTCTCAATCAGAAAATAATAAAAACAAGAACTAACTGCTTGGTTTCTAAGGGGAGATTCCAATTATTTTCTTAAAATACATTACCACATAAATTTCATCTAAAAGAGAAAAGTAAAGGAGAAAGTGCAGTGGACGGGCTAAGGGGAAGCAGTTCTAATATCCCTCTCTCACCAGAAAACCATGTTTCCCTGAGACCATCTTTTCTCAGGACTTAGTTTCTTCATGTGTAAGTGATGTGACTTATTTTAAATGGGTTAAGGTATATAATGAATACACTAACTAAAAAGTTGAGGTTGATCCAGATAATCTCTATCCACCATTTTTACTCACTTTTCTTCACTTGATACTATAATTCTACCCAGAAAAAAAATAACCAGCATATTACTATATAAATATCCCTGTATATCCATGCATAAAACCATTCCATATATATCATCTCATTTGCTTCTTATGAAGAATACAAGGGCTAAATTATTCTGTTAAAACAGCAGAATAATAAGTACATAGTGGGTCTGCCATAGATATTAATTGAATTTAATTCCCTCGTATGGTAAACACTTTCCTTTCTAAATAAATTGTAAGAAATGGAAAAGTCCATTGATTATTCTCAAAGAAGGAAACAGACTCAGTAATTAAATAACTTGCTACAGTTCACCCAGACTATTTGGGTCTCTGGTTGTGTAGTGTTTGCCAGGGCTGGGTATCTCTTCAGAAGGAAAAAGTGACTTGAAGAAGATATCTGGTCAGAAAGCATCGCATGCTCACCCTGGTTTTTATGAATACATATTGTTCTTCTCCTCCCCATCCTGTCTTCTACTGCCAAGTAAATTTCCTAAAGCGTCTTTAAAACAAAGCCTTCAGGACTAGCATCCTTGTAGCATAAAATCAAAATGTCTTAGCCCACAGCCCCTTCTGATCCAGCCCATAGATCTTTCTAGCCTCATAGGTTCTGTCTTCCTCTAAGTCCTGCTGAACCCATATCACCAACATCCTACAAGCTGCTTCATGCCTCCATATCTTCTTTCTTATTATTCTCTCTCCTTTTACCAGGATGGTGGACACAGACTCTTCCTTTCTGTCTCTGTCTACATGTCAGTTCGGTGGTGTCTTCTTCCCTGGAGAGTTTAGCTCATCTTTGCCCCTACATCATCTTTTAAGCCTCTGATTGAGTATGTATTAACCACATTGCATTGCAATGAGTAGTATTTACAGGATCTTAATCCCTTTTCCCACATCCTACTACATTGTGAAATGATTTTTTTTTTTTTTTTTTTTTTGGTTTCTTTGTTTCTGAGATAGGATCTCTATCTATCATCCAGGCTACGGTGCTTTGGTGCAACTATGGTGTACCTGAAACTCCTGAACTCAAGTGATCCTCCTACCTTAGCCTCTTGAGTAGCTGGGACTACAGGCATGAGCCACTGTGCCCAGCTAATTATTTATTTATTATTTATTTTGTTTTTATTTTTACTTTTAAAAAATATCCTTTTTATTATTTTTATTTCATTTGTTTTAACTTTTTTGTTTTGTTTTGTTTTGTTTTTGAGGCAGAGTCTTGCTCTGTCACCAGGCTGGAGTGCAATGGCATGACCTTGGCTCACTGCAACCTCTGCCTCCCGGTTTCAAGCAATTCTCCTGCCTCAGCCTCCCGAGTAGCTGGGACTACAGGTGTGCGCCACCACACCCGGCTAATTTTTGTATTTTTAGTAAAGATGGGATTTCACCATGTTGGCCAGAATGGTCTTGATCTCTTGACCTCATGATCCACCCACCTCGGTCTCCCAAAGTGATGGGATTACAGGCGTGAGTCACCACGCCAGGCCTGTTTTAACTTCTATTTTGGGTTCGGGGTACATGTGCAGGTTTGTTATATAGGTTAACTCATATAACAGGGATTTGTTGTACAGACACTAAGCCTAGTACTCAATAGATATTTTTTCTGCCTCCTCTGTTCTCCCACCCTCCTCCTTCAAGTAGGTCCCAGTGTCCGTTGTTTCCCTCTTTGTGTTCATGTATTCCCATCCTTTAGCTCCCACTTATAAGTGAAAACATGCAACAAACATGCATTAGTTTGCTAAGGATAATGGCCTTCAGCTCCAACGATATCCCTGCGAAGGACATGATTTCATTCTTTTTTATGTAGCATTCCATGGTGTGTATGTACCACATTTTCTTTATCCAATCTGCCATTGATGGGCATTTAGGTTGCTTCCATGTCTTTGTTATTGTGAATATTGACGCAATGAACATATGCATGCCTGTGTCTTTATGGCAGAATAATTTATGTTCCTTTGTGTACATACCCAGTAATGGCAATGCTGAGTTGAATGGTAGCTTTGTTTTTAGCTCTTTGAGGAATTGCCTCACTATTTTCCACAATGGTTGAAACAATTTACACTACCACCAACAGTGTCGAAATGTTCCCTTTTCTCTGCAATCTTGCCAGCATCAGTAATTTATTATTATTATTTTTTATACATACAGGATCTTGCTATGTTGCCAGGGTTAATCTCAAACTCCTGGGCTCAGGTGATCTTTCCACCTTGGCCTTCCAAAGTGCTGGGATTACAGGCATGAGCCATCATGCCCAGTCTATTGTGAGTTTCTTAAAAGAGCTTCTTTTCACATTAGTTTTGATAAGCTTGGAGCCTCACACATAGTCTATCACAAAGTAGTTGCCTGATAAATATTTTCAGGGTTTATAAATAACTGGCTGAATAAGTGAATAGATGAATACATATAAATTTGTGCATTTGATCTAAATTGACACCTAAGTTGGGCTAATATTCCCCCTTTAGTTTTCTTGGTTGAAAGGAAATTCTCTGAGACCAGCTTGAAGAGGATATTAATATCAAATATTTTAGAAACAGTCAAAGGCCTCATGAACTTGGGGGCATTTTCCAGCCATATGCTTTTCATCTCCTTGTTCAGCTGATATAGTATGGAAGTCATTGAATGGCCACTCTTTTCTAGGATGTCAACATACATTTATCAAGATTTCTGGGCAGCTAGTTGCTCCTTTGAAATCTAAAAAGATGTGACTCTTGGCAACACTGTATAAACATTAAATTATTTTCCTGATTTTTTGCTTAACAACTATCATTTGATTCATCTGCCAAGATAACTTCATTATGTCCTTGGAGCAATTCAATATGCCAGCAATTTGTGTCTCCATTTTTCAAATTCACCAAGCAAGAACTCCAAATCTTAAAAGAAGCCAGCACAAACCTTTAAGGGGCAGAGTTAGAAGGCAGGGCAGAGGAAAAACATTGACTGTTCTGGGTTCTCAGATGCTTGTTAAAAATAAGACATGATATTCTCATCCATTGTATAAACTTCTTTCTCTTATTCTTTTTGTCTTTTTGCCTTTCTGTAGATAAAGTTTGGATTAATCTCCCTTTTACACCAACTGCAAGTTTAGATGTCGATTATAATTCTTATCATGCCTTGTACGATAGTGATATGTACACACGGCCCATCTTTGACCATAACCAACATACTGTCACAGCCAAGTCCCACTTCAATTGCAAAGCATAGATTCTGAAAGGCAGGGTTGGCAAGAGAGAACTACCATGGAATCTAATATATTTAGGACTAAGAGAAATGAGAGTAGCAGCCCAAATCAGTATTGTGAGACAAAATGAACTCTTAATCCAGTCAGGATTGCTACAGAATTTCTTAGGAGACTGAGCTGCTGAGTCCACATGGATAGAGGGGTGGTCTAAAGAGAGATGGCTTCACAGGTGGGTGAAATGGGATTCCTGAGAGATTCGTCTGAGTTGGAGCAGCCTTGCAGCCACTAGCCAAGAGTTTAAGAAAGTGTCTCCAGTCACTGTGGGAGAGAGGTGGAACTTGGCTATGAAAATACTGAGTCAGGGTCCTGATAAAAGAACCACAACATTGGGAAGAAATTGTCAGTAAAAGCGACAGAAACAGAAGCCTATTTAGGAAGCCCACACTAGCACATTAAAAGTACAGATGCACTCTCAGAAGACTGATGTCGAATCTCTCCAGGGTGCCACAAGCAGGTCATGCAGAAGTGTATTTAGAGCATCGACCTCTGGTCACAGGGACTTGAGTTTGAAGCTGGCTCTTGACTTACAATATGTGTGACTTTGGAAGTTATTCAGTCCTCTTGCATGCTTCAAGTTTGTGTCATTTAGGATGCTTTCAGCAGTAACTAACAAATCAAAACAAAAAAAAATCTGATTCAGATTGACTAACAAATCAAAACAACAAAAAAAATCTGATTCAGATTGACACTGGTTCATCCAACTGGAAATCCTTCCTAGTTGTGTCATGAAGGCAAAATGTCTGTAGCAATTTCTGCCTTCCTATCTGATCACTATTAAATTGGGAAGAAATGAAAGATTTGCTTCCAAGTAAAGGAAAATCCTTTTTCCTGGGAGCCCTCAGGCAAGCCTTCAGCCTGAATTGGGTCACATGCCTATTTCTCAACAAATTCTGAGAACCGGGCAGTACCATGAGCTGAACATTTTAGGCCTGAGTTCCTGAACAGATCATTGGCAAGGTATGGAGTTACGATTAAACCAGTTAGGATCTCTCCTACAGGTAAAAACATCAGTTTCCTGTTCTGTAGGTGTTTGGTCTGTGTTGGGAAGAGGTGACTATCTGAACCAAATCAGGGTTCTGAGAGAAAGAAAAAATTAGGAAGCAGAACTCAGACAGGTAGCTGATATTAGCACCTATAAGATTCCTCATTTATGAAACGGAAATAATGCCCACCTTGGAAATTGTTGGGAGGAATAAGTGAGTTAATTTATAAGAAGCACATAGCACAGTCCTTAGTTCAATAAATGTGGTGGTTGTAGTTTCTGTTATGATGACTATATTGTTTTCTCCACTTCCTCCTATCTCCGCATCTAAACCCACTTGCTTTATCCCTGGTATTTGAGTCTCTGAGTCTCGGCCCACTATCTATTCATCAATTCATGTATTTGGTTCTTGACATTAGGTTCGCTGCTTGCATTTATTCAAGAAACAGGGAGGACAGTATCATTCTTGAATGATAAAGGCTCAGATTTCATCAAAGTCAACAAACACACCATTCTAGGAAGAAAGAGGAATACACAATTCAGTAAGACTAAGCCACGGACTTTGCAAAGTTCATTTACTTACCGATGTCCAGCAGTGGGACTAGCACGTGATTGGTGTCCAGTTAACTTGTTGAATTAAATTGATATCTATTGAGTGTAATGTGTGCACAAATAATCAATGTAAAGCAAGTTGGGATAAGTACAACACTAAATATATGAATAAAGTGTTTTAGAAGTTGATAAGAGTTGATGTAGAAATATTAATTTAAAGCTGTGTGTGATTTAGAAAGGTTTCTTGTAGGAGTTGGAATTTGAGCAAGAGGGTGAAGAATTCTAGCACGGCTTTAGGCCAATGCATGAACATGCTCAGTTTCCAACCACCAGATGTACTCTTGTATCCCATATGTCCATTCTACACATGAAATCATTTTAGACAGTTAAACTTTATCAATTGCTTATCTTGGAAAGTTTTTTGATTTCAGTTGGATGAAAATTGATGTTCAGGGAAGTTTTCACTAAATATCACATATTCTGCCTATTAAGTAATAAGTTCTGAAACAGATACCAGATGAAAGGCATTCAGGAATCAGGATTCAAAATAGCTCTCTACCACACGTATGTGTAATTTCTTGATGAGGCAAGGCAATGTTTTACAGAATTTCCTGCGGTCTTCAGAATTTGCTTTTTCAGGTCACACAACCCTGTTATTTATTATTTCACATTTAGTTTGCCCTCAGAAATGAAAAAAGGCTTAAAGATAACAAGATGAATACTTGGAAGTTATAGAAAACCTGGCCTCATTTTTAAGCCAGAAATAACTTGTAGCACAAGTTAAAAAGTCAAAATAACAGAGTTTATAAGGGAAAAATCAGCAAAGTCCTGTGGTTTTAACTAAGTGACCATTGCTATGAAAACAACATTGCCACCAACGGGTATAATTTTTTTTGTCATTCATTATCACGCCTAGCAGAAGACATATTGTGTGAATGTAGACAGCATAGGAAGAGATCCAACTGGCAATTGTTGTATCTCAACATATTATGCATGGCAGCGAAAACCCAAAATGGATTTCAGTTCTCCAGACACTCGATCTTTGTAGTATATTTTAACAACAAAAGATAGAGCTTCTAGTTCCAAGCATACCAAGTATGTTTTCATAATTTTTGTCTCAGTGTGTAGTTCTCAATTTTTTAAAGAAAGTAGGTGGTAGAAAAAAACTCCAGCATAGACTTAATCTCCATGGTGTTTTGACAACATTTGTCAGAAGTATAATTCCTATCACATGAGATATTTAAAATATTATTCTCATTCCATCATAGATGTGAAAGAAGTTTTAAGCACAAAATAAGAAATATGGTTAAATTCAGAAAACTTATTCAGGAGATAATCATTTTATCGAGATACCAAATGTGGTATATTTCCTTTGAAATTCAACCACAACACTGTGTGAGTGATAAGGCCAAGCTGACATGGACTGTACACAACTATTCATTGACAAAACAAATGTCTATTTTTTATTGTATAAAAGGTCAACATGCTGTGTAATTAGAAAGAAAAGATTTGGAAGTTAAGTATCTGGGACACCCCCTTTTTAGAAGCTCTAAGTGGAGAATATAAAGCTACAATGTTTTTGACTTTTTAAAATAGTTACCATGGTAATAACTCTGTAAAATATGTAAAGAGACATTGAGATTTACCAGAAAAGAAGGCCTAGAAACCTTCCATGAATATCATCCTGAGTTTTCTATTCTCTGGCCTGTCTGTGGAAGTACATACACACTTTCCTCCTCTTCCCCTTTCACCTGTGATACACACATCCACATCCATTGTGTGTGTGTATCCACCTCTGGATTTGAATTCACAATAACCTAAAGATCACAGGTGAAGAATCTTGTTATTTATTAACAAAGAAGCTGGCTTGAGAGATCTTGAGTTGTAGAAGCTATATTATTCCATCCAGATAGTCTTCAACATAAAAACAAAATGAAAATTAAATGAACTAAGAATAAGACCTCTTAAGCAGTTAGATTTTGTTTCTGGAGTCCAGACTGTCCTGTACAATCAGGGGCCAGATTTTCAGCCAGGTTAGAGCATCCCAGAATCTTGGGTGGGACATGGGATATAATGCCAACAGTTTATAGCTTGTAGAGCTAAAGTTAAAGGTGTTTATTCCATAAACAGTCATTGTACTTACATGCTATGTATTTTTATAGGTTCTGAGATATCAGTTAATAAAATAGAAATTAAATTCCTTATCCTTGAAGTTTATACTCTAAAGAGAGGAGTCAGGTAATAAACAATAAACATAATGGGTAATTGGTATGGTAAGTTAGAAGGTGATAAAATGTTGGGTGCGGTGGCTCACGCCTGTAATCCTAGCACTTTTGGAGACTAAGGCAGGCGGAACACCTGAGCTCAGGAGTTCGAGACCAGCCTGGGCAATGTGGCAAAACCCCATCTCTACTGAAAAGACAAAACTTAACTGGGTGTGGTGGCATGTGCCTGTAGTTCCAGCTACTAGAGAGGCTGAGACAGGATAATTGCTTGAGCCTGGGACGCAGAGGTTGCAGTGAGATGAGATCATGCATTGCAATCCAGCCTGGGCAACAGAGCAAGAACTTGTCTCAAAAAAAAAAAACTAGAGATAAAGGAAAAGAGAATTAGAAATACGAATATATTAACCATGTTACTAGCTTCTGTAAACTTGGTGCTTTACCATCTGCCCTACATGCATATGCTGGACACACCTTGTTCTGGACAAAACAATGATATGCCTGAATTGCCTAGTCTGAGACTCCTGCCTCCCTGATTGTCCCCCAACTCTACTCCTGAGGGTGTGCCTTTCAAATATAAACCACCCAACCAAGAGTCCACACCGCTAACCACCTTCCTTGTTGGACTCTCATTCTCTGGGGATACTACATACCTGCCTTAATCACCCCAGGGCCAGGTGCCAGATCACTAGAGACAACTCCTATGTCCCAGAACCTGCTGAAGTTCTTCAAATTGCCAATCTGAAGTCTGCTTGCCCTGCTTTGTCCATTCCTTCCTGCAGAACCCACAATAAAGGCTCTTGTCCTTAGTTTCCCTCACTCCCTCTACCTTGTGACTGACCATAGTGCTTCCCTACATGGGTCCCCATGGTGGATACTCTGGGAACTATGAGTAACAAACTATGTTTTCAGTGGAAAATGGCAATCAGTTTCTACTCTGTTGGCCTTTCTGTCAAATTTTCCCTATATTTTAGTATAACAGGCAGGAAGCATATTAATATGCTCCATGCTATATTTAATACACTATATTTTATTTATTTATTTTTATTTTTTGAGACGGAGTCTTGCTTTGTGGCCCAGGCTCACTGCAAGATCCACCGCTCGGGTTCACGCCGTTCTCCTGCCTCAGTCTCCCGAGTAGCTGGGGCTACAGGTGCCCACCACCACGCCCGGCTAATTTTTTGTATTTTTAGTAAAGATGGGGTTTCACCATGTTAGCCAGGATGGTGTTGATCTCCTGACCTCGTGATCCTCTCGCCTTGGCCTCCCAAAGTGCTGGGATTACAGGCATGAGCCACTCCCCCCCGCCTCTTAATATACTATAACTATACTTTAAAACAATAGGCTTGGAGTAGTGAGTTGGATAATCAGGTAGGACGCCTTGTGAAAGGGACAGTTGCTCAAAGACTCTAGAGAGAAGTAAGGACTCCTGTGGACAACTGGGGGAAGAACATCCAGGGAGAGGGACCGGCTCATTCAAACACCCCTGGTGGTTTATGCCTGCTGAGTCTGAAGAACGGTGAGGAGGACGGTATGACAGGCTGTGTAAGCAGAAGAGCAGAATGTTAAGTGGGCTTAAGGAGCTAAATGGGGCTAGACCAGGTGAAACCTTGTAGTTCACTGGAAAGAGTGAAAGAAAGAGTTATAAACATGAAATTTCAAGGAAGTTCCAGATGAAAGAAAATCACCACTCCAAAGAACTGCCGAACAAGAAAATCCAAAGGAGAATGGAAGTATCCTGTAGTTTCTGCGAGAAGCCTTCTTCCCATCTGTGCTTGGATTGGAAGTTGCTTTATTCAGTCAAACGCAGTGGAGGCAGAACATACGACTCCCCAGAACAGCATGAAGGGAAGACAGATGAGAATAAGGCAAGGCTTAAAGTCACACAAAATGGCAGCCTGGGGAAGGGAAAGTGAACAGCTGAGAGAGGATCCTGAAGCAATCTTCAGAATAAAAATAAACTATTGGGAACCTGGGAGATTTTTTTCTCCATCAGGAGCACAGACATATTGAAAATACTCAAAGGAGTGGTTTAAAAATATGATTCAGTGAAGCTGGAACAAAGGTAAAAGCAATGGCAATAGACAAAAGGAGACAAATATGGGAATTACTTTTAAACTAAAAGGACATTTTGAGTCATAAAGAAAGATCTGTTGTAGGACACTGGAAGTTTGTAGCAGAAGATTCAGCGAATGTCACTGCAAAAGCATCAGAGAAGGAGGACAGGTAAAAGGAGAGTACTAGGGCATGTTAAGTCTGAGTAAATGGTGATGTTTTGAAATTCAAGAAAATAAACAGGGATTCCTGAAGAAGGAAGTGGAGGAAGAGGGGGAAGTCAAAAGTGGCAAATGCTACACAAAAATCAAAAGATCAAAAACAGAAAAGAGGACATTAAATGGACAATTAGAAAGACAATGGTGACCTTGATCAAAGCATTGGCAGGAAGGGATGGTAATGGGCAAAATCTAGACCAAGAGGATTAGAAACACAGAGGTTTAGTCAAAACGTATACTCTGGAAACACACACACACACTTTTTCTCCCCTTCTTTTGCCAGCTTCCTAAGCATTCTCCTATGGAATTAACCCTACTTTCAGTACCAATCTTAAAAGTCTTATTCTCAAACACTGTTTCTTGACTCTGCCTAAGGCATGAGATAACAAACAGTGCTGATTTCACTTAGCTATTTGATAGATTTTTACACTTTAATAAGAAAATCAAGAAAATAAAAAAGAACCCATAATGCAAATTAGTTAGGTATATTTGTATTACTTAAATCTTGAATCTATTTCTAATCAAGCCCTCTTTATTTATCTTAGATATATTTCTTTGTTCCTCCTTTTTTTTCTACATTGCTTACTGCCAAGGTTTTATTCCTTTATTAGTTACTTCAAAAAAAGAACTTTTGACTTTATTTCTTACTATTGTATATTATTCCTGTTTTGTTATCTTCTATTTATATTAATTTCTTCTATTTTCTTTGATTTTATTCTGTATGTCTTTTCCTAACCTCTTTAGTTGAACGTTTAGCTCATTAATTTTCAGAATTTTTTCTTTTCAGGCTATATATTTATCTGTATCTAATTTTCAAAGCACCCAGAAGTTTGAATGTGTACTATTTTCTTTACTTTTTAGTTCCAAACAATATCAAGGCCAGGCCTGGTGACTCATGCCTGTAATCCCAGCACTTTGGGAGGCCGAGGTGGGTGGATCACCTTAGGTCAGGAGTTCGAGACCAACCTGGCCAACATGTGAAAGCCTGTCTCTACGAAAAATAAAAAATCAGCCAGTTGTGGTGGCATGTGCCTGTAATCCCAGCTACTCAGGAGGCTGAGGCTGGAGAATCATTTGAACCCGGGAGGCAGAGGTTGTGAGCTGAGATTGTGCCACTGCACTCCAGCCTGGGCGACAAAGCAAGACTCTGTCTCAATAAAATTAATAAAATAAAATGAATAAAGAATATCCAATATATAAAGTTTTCTTCTATAGAAATCTTATATAATCTTATATAGAAGCTGTTCAAAAAATTTTCTAAATGAAGAACTGATTTCTAAGTCAATTACTTTGTAGGTAACACAAGCTGGTCTGCATATTTTCAAGTTTCTATAATTTATTAAGATTTTCTTTGCATTATATAGTACATGGTTCATTATTGTGTGAAGAATATGTATTCTCTGATTCCTTAACTCAGGACCCTATGTATACCTTTAAATAAGAGTCATTAACTGTGTTGTTTAAGTCATCTATATTCATCAATTACCGAGAGAGAGAGATGTTAAAAATCACTCACTCTGATGAGAAATTGTACAATTTCTCCCTGTAATACTGTCATTTTTTGCTTTATCCATCTCAGAATCAGCATATCATCTGCCCACTCAATATCTGAATAGAGCACGTACAATATTTTTTGTTAATTAAATGTATTATAACTTTGTGCTTAGAGTCATTTCCAAGGATACAGGAGAAGAGGGAGGATATTCCATTAAGCAGAAAACCCTGACTGCCCTGCCTCTAGGTGGTTGATATTGGTAAAGCTCCTTTCTTTTTCATCACTGGCCAGGCAGAGACAACAGCTGAAGCTGAGAGTTGGAATTTTTGCTCCACTCTCAGGTGGAGATTCTTCCTTCAGTGCTGTGGCTAGAGTAGGTCCTTTCAGTGTGTGAAAGTTCTTACTTTTTTAGGGAAAATGATTTTGAAACTGTCTTTGCAACTGAGAGCAGTCAGGCATGACACAAACATGAGATGCCCCTGGATTGAAGTCTCAGCCCCATCTTTACTCACCACGTGATACTGAGATATTCAATCAGCCTCTCTCTGTAAGCTTCACTTTAACCAGCTCCAAATTGGCAGAGGGAGAAAGGTGTTTAGGTTGAAAGAGTATTATAATTATTTAAGATAATCTGCAGAAATCCTACATCAGGATACCTGGAACAACACAGTCACTGAACAGACCTCAGTCAGCATTTATTTGCTTCTTTCTCTATCATTTGTTTTAGTTTACAGGCTGAATTTGGTGGTGGTAGGAGAGAGACAAACTCCTAGATCTGTCCAGGAGCTGTGAGAAACAAGCATCATCTTTCAGCGGAGTCCTGCTGCATCCTGGGCTGCAGTTTCTCAGGACTGGCTCAAGGCCATTCTTCAGCAAAACCATCTTACTCCCACCATAGGGAAAGCATGCACTTTTCCCATCCATTTCCTCCATGACACACGGAGCTACCATTTGTTCAGATGAAAATGACACTATTTGCCATGAATCTTTCTAGAAAGTAACTCAACCACAGAGTTCCATGCTTGTTATCCGTACATGAAACTTAACATATATACATGAAGAAAAGTTGGGACTATATTTGTCTGCTTGGGCCACCATAACAAAATACTTCACACTGAAGAGTTTAAACAACAGAAATTTATTTTCTCACTGTTCTGGAGACTAGGAGTCTAAGATCAGGGTACAGCATAGTTGGGGTCTAGAAGGGGCACACTTTCTCTTTTGCAAATGGACATCTTCTCTCTGCGTCCTCACATAGCAGAGAAAGGGAGTCCCAAATCTTTGCTATCTCTTCTAATAAGGGCACTAATCCTGCCATGAGGGTCCCACCCTTATAACCTCATCTAAACCTGATTATCTCCCAATGGCCCCATCTCCAAATACCACTGCATTGGGGCTTAGGGCTTCAACATAAGAATATTGTAGAAATATAATTCAGTCCATAACAGACATCAAGTAATTACTCCATTTGATCTTTGACTCACAAAATCCTAAAGCCATGCATTTACTGTGCATGTTACAGGCCTGCCAAAAACTACCTCAATTTATCCTATTTTTTTAAAAACCCTTTGAGCATCCAACACAGAGCAGCTGAAAAATCAGGTTCCTTTAAAAATTTGATTCACTGAAAATGAGAGATGCTGTGGCATGTATGCAGCTATCCAATTCAGAAAATGTTTGCCTTAAAGAATTACTTCTCCTTACCAGAAAACAATGGAGAAAGGCATTTGCAGTTCCAAGTTTTTTAGCTACATTTTTTCTTAAACCAAACACTTGTAAAATGTGACAAATTATAAAGGCAATGTCACTTAAGACCTATAGTGTTATTTACTGATTTTTCACTCACCTTGCTGAAACTTACAGTCCAACTCTTGAGAAAGTGGATGTTGCCAAAGCCTAAGCAGCTAAGGTTTGGGGAATAGTATAGAGAGAAAAGAGAAGGTCCAGCTGCAGATACCGTCTTTGTCTCTGAATTCCTGTGGGGATATGTCTATCACCTCTTCTCAGGCATGTATCACTTTAGCTTTGATATTGAAGGTATTTACATGTGGCTGACAATTTCATGTCCCAGTGGATAGAGGAAATGACTGTGGAAAAGCGCTTACATTTGACCAACAAGAAAGAATTGGTTGGTGAAGTGGATGTGACAGGAACCTGGGAAGAAAATGTTCTTTTTACACACATTGTTCTCATTTCTATGACAATCAAGACAATCAATTTCAAACAACCCATCTCGACACCCCCAAAAGCACGTAGGTATTTGTCAGGTTACATTTCCTGGTTTGAGTTCCAGGTAATTTGGTCTGAAACTGGGTTCATTTCCATTTTTAGTGTGTTGGGCTGACTTCTTTAAGACTAGAAAATCTAATGTAGTGACTCAGAATAGAGAAGCAGTACATTTGTTTTGTTAAATAGATAATAAAACTTGGAACTAGGAAGAGGCTCATGAGTACAAAAATCTGAACCCTTCCTGTTTTCTCCTCTCAGGGAAGTGAAGTTAGAATTTCTGCCTAATTTTATCATCTCCTTCTGCTTTATACTAACACCTAAGGCAAAACAAACAACAAATATTGACTGATGTTTCTGTGGGCTGGGAGGAGAGCTCACATTTCTAACACCTAAATGCTAGGCAATGTATTTGACATTTTTTTGTACTCCTTTTTTTCTTCAAAATAACTCTGCAAAATGAAAATTAATATTTGTCACACAACTGAAGAGAAAGCCAACATTGATGGAGATTGGCCATGCTCATGCCTGTAATCCCAGTACTTTGGGAGGCTGAGGAGGATGGATCACTTGAGGACAGTTCAAGACCAGATTGTCTAACTTAGTGAAACCTCCTCTCTACTAAAAATACAAAAAAATTAGCTGAGCATGGTGGTGGGTGCCTGTAATCCCAGCTACTCCCAGGAGGCGAAGGTTGCAGTGAGCCAAGACTGCACCACTGCACTCCAACCTGGGCAACAGAGCAAGACTCCGTCTCAAAAAATAAGAAATAAGTAAGTAAAGATTGATGGATATTGAGCAGAGCTAGGATTCCAATATTTAAAAACTCTAAGCTAAGTGCCTTGACAGGATATAAAAGCAATACTCATTCTGAACCTCATTGAAGCTGTATAGCCTAATTAGGGGGAATCACAGGCATTTTCAAACTTAGAACTCAAGGATCTTAGCATCTAATTTAATAAGTTTATCATAGACATGAAACCAAAGCATAGATTCCTACAGAAGCATGACAGGGGCCAAACAGCTAGTAATAGGCAGTCAGTCTAGAAATAGGGCCTCCTGACCCACAGGTTGGCGGGATGATGTGCCTTATTCAGTCTTCTCACTGCGTCTTCCATGTATTTGGGAAACAAGGATGGTGACGCATGGTCCCCTCTGTTCATACTTTAGTTGGGAAGAAAGAATATCTCAAGTAATCGCAATACAATGTTAGACTAGAGAAAAGGAATAAGGAGCTCTATTAATGAGAGAGTTTCTTAGTATTCTCGCCTGCTAGTGAGATTAAGTCAACTCTATCTAGTTAGGCCAAAAAGGCTGGTGAAATTCAGGGACTATTTAAATAACCAATGTAATAGAACAGGGCGGCCTATAGAGTTCATGTATGGCTAGAAAAGGGAACATAAACACAGTCATGACTCTCTAATTATTTTTTCTTCTACATCTTTGTGTATTTTAGCTTCACTGCCTCTCACTTCAGAGCTATAGTCAGGAAACGTGGAGGCACACAGGTCCCAAGAGCAGTGTGTCCCCTCAACTCAGTGCTTGTTATCCCCGTTTGAAACCCTTTCTTCCAGTCACACTGAAATTACCCTGCTTCTCAAGGTAACACACTTTCTTGCTGACCTGAAGATCTTTTTTGTGTGGTATTCCCTCTACCTCAAATGTTCTTCTACTTCTTGGTCTCTAATAAATTCTCTTTATCCTCAGATATAAGCTTAGAAATCACTTCTTTCCCAGATCCCACTAATCCAGGTAAGTTCCCCTCTTTTCATCACTAGAGAGGTGTCTACCGAATCTTTCTGGCACTTTATCACACTATGGGGACTTCTTTTTTTTTCAAAAAATAAACATCTTCTACTAGATTGTTAACTCCTTTGGGGTAGGGACTATGTCTCTCTCATTCAGAGTTATAATCTAAATTTGTAACATAGTACCTGACATATAGTACCCACACCTATGTGTTGAATTAATGAATACAATGAATATGTAGTAAATGAAGCAAAGCTTCTGTAAATGTCTGAATGACCCGTGTTCTCTCAGGTGTTTTCATGTTTAATTGCATCATCTTGGAATGCACTTCCCTTTGATGTTTCTGGCCAACCATTCCCAGAGCAGCAGTCATCACCTCTAGGAAAGCTTCTCTCTATACCCCTCCCCACCTCCCAAAGCTATTTCTGTTGCCATACTTCATTTTTCCAACTTCTATAATTGATAGATTTTTCTGTTCTCCTCCCCTAGTTTATGAACCCTTCGAGAACAATGTCATGTTTGTCTTTGCAAACCAGCTTCCAGCATTTAGTAGACAAAATACATTCTCATTTAATGCACTGTATGTAAATGATAGATGGATGATTATAACAAGCTATTTGAATATTTGTCTGTAATTGTTATATTGACTCTGTTAGAAAATTGCCTTTTAACACAGTTTTTTAAATCCCTTCTTAGACACTGACCACATTAGCAGTATATGCTGCTATTCTTGTCTCAAAATCAAGGCACTGAAGTCTGCCACTTGGGACTTGTTGAGGGACCTGTGGAAATCAATTTCCTACAAGAAATTGTCTTAAGCTAAAGGTCAACACACTCAAACTGAAACTCGAAAGTTTCTTTAAATTCACTGAAACAAGCCCTTTCATTTGACATATGCTTCCCAAGACAAATTTTCTCTTCCAGAATTGGAAGAGGCCACGTCTATGTTTTAACACTGATTTGTGATTATTCCCTGGAATGATTTATATCTTTTTAATTTTGTTTGTTTGTTCTGTTTTGTTTTTTTGGAAAAGGAGTTTTGTTCTTTTTGCCCAGGCTGGAGTGCAATGGCATGATTTCGGCTCACTGCAACCTCTGCTTCCTGGGTTCAGGTGATTCTCCCGCCTCAGCAAGTAGCTGGGATTACAAGCATGTGCCACCAAGCCCAGCTAATTTTTGTTTTTAGTAGAGACAGGATTTCGCCCTGTTGGCCATGCTGGTCTTGAACTCCTGACCTTAGGTGATCCGCCAGCCTCTGCCTTCAAAAGTGCTGAGATTACAGGCATGAGCCATTGTGCCTGGCCCCTTTTAATGTTATGGTTTATGAGCTTTAATTAAAGTGCAAAGATTTTATGATCTTTCTAACTGTAGAATACCATAGCTTGTTTATTAAACTGCAGAATCACATTAGAAGTCCTGATTCTTTGATTTAGCTTACTATAAAGTAGGAATAAATGAACCAATAAATAAATTTAAGTATCTTTGACTTTGGTGATTGTGACCACTCATCTATGGGATTTGGCCCATGTGAAGCAGATCACAGAATGTGGTGCCTTCTACTGTCTTCCGTAGGAAATCCAGTCATGTTCATAGCCCTATACTACTTATTAGATCTGTTCTGTGAAGATTACGTGAAGATTACATGGTGGTTCTAAGACCCTAGAAAGATCAGCTTTTGGATAATAGAAAGAAATTATTGCAGTTTCTAGTTATGCTTTCCACTTTGGAAAGTCACTGCTCACAGCAACAGAAAAAAGAGAACAAGAGGCTTAACACCATTCAAATGCTGTGGCCCAGGGGCAACATGTCACTTTTGCCCAATGTCATAAACTGGAAATAGTCATATAACAACACCTAACCCCAAAATAACACATAAATCCTCAAACATACCTAGAAGTAGAGGGGAACCAGATATCAGAAAAGAACAGTAATGTCTGCAACTCTAATCTTCACCAAGTGAACAAATAAATTGAAAAAAATTTCCTTCAAAGACATCATTGATTGAAGAAAATACTGCAAATGCAAGCACAAAATGTAAACACGAATAAGAAAAAAGTCAAAACTGATTTTCTTCTTCCTATTTCTACTATGAGTTATTTATTAGTAAAATAAACAGTAAGCTCATAAAATCAAATGTCAAGTCAGGTCTCCAATTACTTACATTATTAAGAATACTTTGATATCTGTGGTCATTAAAAATGATCCTTGCCCTGAATGTATATTTACCAATGATAGTAGTACATGTACACAATTTACAAATTAATATCTACACCTAGGTAGATAACTAAATTATAAGCCTACATAAAGAGCTTTCTCTCTCTCTCTCCCTCCCTCCCTTCGTTTCTCTCCCTCTGTGTACATATCTATGTATATATAGATAATGCAAATAATGTAAAATAAATATGTGTGTGAATAAGTATTATAGAGATATGAAACTTGGGTCCTGTTAAGAACACTATTTCTGAGAAACTGTTTTATATGGAAACCTCAGATATATGCTGAATTGCTGTGGACCAGTCATTTACTTCCAATGATAAGATAGCAATGTATTCAGAATATGTGGAACATTTAGAGAAGGGTGGATAGATATGGTGGGGAATAGGAGGTCATGGGAATGACAAAAGCAAATGTCTCATACCCTGTTGAATTTACCTTTTGATTTGGTATTTTCGTCACCCACTGTATGTCTGTGCAGGGAAATTTGAGAGATTTGGGAAGTGTGTACCTCCCTCTGGGAGCATGCAAATCAGTATCTCTTGCCATTTAAGAAACACTTTAGTCTTGGATTTTGTCTGTTGACATCTTTTCATTAATTACATTATTCTTAAGTTGTGAAAATGACACAGTTGAAATGCCAAAGTCAATACAAGCATTGGATATTTCTATTTTTTTATTTTGCAAACATTTTATTTTTTGCTGGAAAAAAAATATCTCGCCAGGTTGTCTAGATAATTTCATACGAAAATATTCAAAAAAAAAGAAAGAAAGTGAGTATCTCAGGAAGTAAATGAAAGCCTATTGATCAAAAGAAAGAATAAAATAACATTGGGTGATTTAAAAGGAGGAGAAATTTAATGTGTATCATAATACCCCTAATAATGAACATTTAAATTCACTAAGATATCCTCATCAAGCAGGCTTGAATTTTATAATTTAGGGAAGAAGGGAGGGAGGAAAGGAAGGAAATAAAAGAAATTCTAGGAGATACATTTTAGCAGAGATTTAATCTAAGTATGATTTCCCCCAAACCTGTTTTCAATACTGATAGTCTGAGGTTCAAATATATGGTAATAAGAAAATAACAATATTTAACAAAGTATTATCTAACTTGTTTGTACTCATTTTTATAGTCTTCAGAATAAAGTTGCAAAAATTCATTCATGCAACTGAAAACATGCTAACACTTTAATAAATTTTTAAAAATATATTATTTTCCACCTTCTTGGTTTCCTTCAACTAGATCCATGAGGGCAAAGTATTACTCAGTTGACCAATCACATGGATTATTAGTGACTTGGAGTCACTGTGAGTTTCTAAAGGGGAAACTAAAATTATGAACAAACTATTTTCTTCATGGATGCAGAGGTTTGCCAAATAACGCAGGTAACTACATTCTTGTTACTCCAAGGTTAACGAACATGGATGTCATTAATAATGAATACCAAACATTCTTTTGGAAACTTATTCAATTCTATTTAGTACTAGTTGCAAATTCTTTTCTTCCACACAAATCTAGATAAGAAGCTGCTTAATAAATAAAGGGAAAATTGCAGAATCAAAGTTGTTAGGACACAAAATAAGCAGAAGTAGAGTTTGTTTTTCCTGTAATGTTTGTTTCATTGGTTATTCCTTCAAATTTAGGAAGTTTGTGTATTATGACGCATGTGATATTTTATGAAGCTCCCAAAAATAGAATAACACCTTTTTGTTTTTTAATTTTGTCAGACTGCAATTTAAAAAAAGGAAATACGTTAACTCAGCAAATGGAAACATTGTTCTGTGTACTTCGTATCTTTGGGGATTCTGGAATATGCGTTTCTAAGAGTAGAAAGGAGCATTTGATGAGATAATTTATTTTACTTCTTATTGGAAAATCAATCTTTCAGTGAGAAACGGGTTTTATTTGTTTGCTTGCTTTGTTTTTTAAACAAACCAGCATAATGCATTTCTACATTTGTATTTGCATTTCGATTGCCTTTTTTAACTTGGGATTTGTGTTTGTGTGCATAAGAAGTTGCTACAAACAATACCTAAGAGATGAAAACAAAGTAAAATAACTTGGATTGAATTTATTTTATTGATTATAAGAATGATTTTTATTCACATTACAAGAAAGTATTATCTGTCTAGCATTTCCAAGTTATTGCCTGAGAAAGGCATCAATCTGTGAAGGTCAGAAGCTCTTGCTGGTAGAAGGGACCCTAGAGACTAGCAAATACTACCTCTGCCACTAACGTTTCTCCATGCACCTTGCATGCACCATTTGGTTCAGAATCAACTGAGGTGTGTACTAGGAGGGCCTTCTCCATATCAGACCTACAGACCACAGTTTACAAGAATAGCATGCTCCCTAACATTCGGGAAAAAATCTAATTATTTTTCACATGTCAACTCTTCAAATGTAGAAGATGAATATTGTGTTGCTACTAAACATTTTCTTTCTAAATACCTTGCATCCAAGTATAGTTAAGTATCTGATGAAAAATGTGCAGTTGACCAATATGTCTCAAACAAGATATAAAAGGCAAGAAAAAGATTAACATTGGGACAGTTATTAGTAAGAAGTTGTGACTCCTTGTTTCTAAGATACTAAAACTAAAAAGCATTACCTTGAACCAGGGATCCCCAGCCTTTAAGCCATGGACCAGTACTGGTCCCTGGTGTGTTAGGAACCAGGTCGCACAGCAGGAAGTGAGTGGTGGACAAACCAGCATTACCCCATGAGCTCTTCCTCCTGTCAGATCAGCAGCAGCACTAGATTCTCACAGGAACGCAAATTCTATGAGGAACTGCCCTTGTGAGGGATCTAGGTTGCATGCTCCTTATGAGAATCTAACTGATGCCTGATGATCTGTGGAAGAACAGTTTCAGCCTGAAACCATCCCTTCCTCCAACCCTCATCTGTGGAAAAATTGTCTTCCACGAAACTGGTCCCTAGTGCCAAAAAGTTTGGGGACTGCTGCATTAGATGATACATGCAAAATATTTAGCATGGTGTTTGGTACACAGAGAGCACTTCATAAATCCCAGAAAGTAGCAGAGCAGAAGTAGAAACAGCAGCAGGGGTGGTGAAAGTGGTCGTGGAGGTGATGATAGCAATGTTAGTGTTCCACAGACTTCCTTCCTTCCTTCCTTCCTTCCTTCTTTCCTTCCTTCCTTCCTTCCTTCCTTCCTTCCTTCCTTCCTTCCTTCCTTCCTTCCTTCCTTCCTCCTCCCTCCCTCCCTTCCTTCTTTCCTTCCTTCCCTCCTTCTTTCCTTCCTTGCTCCCTCCCTTTCTCCTTCCTTCCTTCCTTCCTTCCTTCCTTCCTCCCTCCCTTCCTTCCTTCCCTCCTTGCTGCTTTCCTTCCTCCCTCCTCCATCCATCCCTCTCTCCCTCATTTCCTTCCTCCCTGCCTTCCTTCTAAAGTCCTTATATATTTTTGTAACTTATTTTTAAGACTGTTTTTAAACAATATATGCACTTAACAAATCAAACAACAGCAACAAAACAACATAAATTAATTTTTAAAAGGAAGTAAAACTCTTTGGCACACCCCACTGAACACTACCAAGTTTGGTTACACAGTGGCATTCATTCTTAGTATTGTTTTTGACTCTTCTGATAATTTTCCTCCTGACATTAAGTGATATGCTAATAACTCTATTTCTTGATTTATCATTTTTAGACCACAAATAATGACTCCACAGTATGATGACTTAGCTTTTTTAAACTTCCGCTTTCTCTCTTCTCTCCCTTCTCAAAGTTAACATTCATATTTTTTTCCAGTTCTTCAAATGGTCCCTTTGTAATACTAAATAATAGACCTATGCCTCTGTTTCTGTTCCACTCACTTTTGACTATATCTCTTGGTTTTCCACAATATGAAATGAAGATTTTTAGCAGCACTTTCTTTATTTAAAACAAAAGACTCCAGCTCCTCTGCTTTCATTCTTCCTTTATTTTTTTAGTTGCACATTCACTTACACAGCTACATTTTGTTCTGCCACTGCATTCATGAATTCTAAGTGTTGTTTGTAAAATAACCTAAAAGGGGCTGAGCGTGGGGGCTCACGCTGTAATCCCAGCACTTTGGAAGGCCGAGGCGGGTGGATCGCCTGAGGTCAGGAGTTCGAGACTAACCTGAACACAAAAATTAGCCAAGCGCGGTCGCGGGCACCTGTAATTTCAGCTACTCGGTAGGCTGAGGCAGGAGAATTGTTTGAACCGAGAGGCAGAGGTTGCAGTGAACCGAGAGGCAGAGATTGCACTCCAACCTGGGCAACAAGACTGATCTTCTGTCTCAAAATAAATAAATAAATAAATAAAATAAAAAAATAATAATAATAAATAAAAGGTGCAAAGCAATAAACAGCATTTGATAATTATGGCTTGTTAAGGTCATGTTTGCTTTTCTGTAGGTTCTATATTGGATTCCTGGAGCTGTTACTGAGGGAGACTCTTCTATATTATTTGATGTGTCGCCACATGTATATATGACTTGGACAAACATTTGAGACTAATTAGGAAAAGTCAATATGTAGAGAAGGGAAGGCTGGAAGTGGGAAGGAAGAGAAGCAAGAATGAAGTCTGTGGATATGAAAATCCCTTCACCGCTGTTACTGCTTCCCGCTCTGCTACTACTGCTAGCCTCTCAGTCAAGGCAGCCTGCTTTCCTGTATTTGGTTGACTGCTGAAAATCAGCATGTGTGTTATTTTACTTTCTCTTTTAAATTTTTTCTTTTTTAATTCTAGTTACCTTTCTTTTATTCGTGTATTATTTGCATTGATACTATTAACTAAATGTTATTGGCCTCACTTTTTTCCATCAATCTTTTAATCTCACCATCTAGGCTTATTCTACCTTTTTTCCCCCTCTAGAAAATTCCCTCTCTATCGTTATTCTTCAATGCACACCGTTAGCTCTCCAGGCCTACTGTAGAGAATCCACCAGTTCTCTGCTAGTGTAGGTCCACTGCTTCTTGCATGCCTTCATCTTTCTCTGTTTGTTTATTTTCTGTATGTAATACACATGCTTCTTGACCTATGCTGGCTTTATGTCTCAATAAATGCATCGTAAGTTTTAAATATCATAAGTTGAAAATGCATTTAATATACTTAACCAATTGAATAGTATAGTTCTGCCCAGTCTATCTTAAACATGCTTGGAACACATACATTGACCTACAGTTGGGCAAAATCATCTAACACAAAACCTGTTTTCTAATAAAGTGTTGAATATGTCAACACTGTGTTAAACTGTGTTAAACGGTGTTTATGCTGTGTTAAACAGTGGTTGTAATCAGATTTTTAAATGAAGGAAAGTATTATTTTTATGTCAATAAATCTTTTCTAATATGTACAAATGAGTTTCTTAAACACAAAAAATAAAAACACCTAAATTCTTTTTGAGGCTCAAAATGAGCTACAAATTAAAGTATACAAGTAATATTTCCCTTATAGCCACTCTGCTACCATTTTTTTACAAAGATATCCACCTGCATAAAAAATAATTTAATGTAGTTGCTGCTATAGCAACTGAATGTTCCTTCCCGTACAAGATGCCTAAGGGCAAAAACTTGGAAGACTGACAATTCTCCTGGTAGTTCCTGACTATATCAAAGCTGAAAGACAGAACTGGTTTTTCTTAAAGATGTTTTTTCTCAGGGTCTCAGATCTCAGAACTTTGGACTCAGATTTGAATCCTGCTTCGTGCTCTGAATGAAGCAAACATTGTCTCAAATGCAGTTATATTTTTCAGCTTTGATGTGGATTTTGAAATTGCATAATCAAATTCTTATGCCACTTCATATCCTTTCAAAGTTGACTTTTCAAATCACCCTCACTGAAGTCAACATTTTTTCCTATGAGTGGCTGGACTAAGCAAATCAAGGAGGAAGACCAGAAACTGGATCATTGTTAAGACAAGAATAATGATAGCAGCCATTATTTACTGGGTACCCAATAAATGTAAGGCACAATGCTAACCTCTTTGCATAAATTGCCTCATTATATCTTCCTGAAAGCCTTATCAGTTGGAAGAGAAAAAACAAAGGAAGGAGGGTGGGAAGAAAGAAGGAGGGAAGGAAAGGAAAAAGAAAGGGAGCCCATTTAGCCTAATTTCCCATAAAAAACCACCATTGCGTGTGAAATATTTTACCCCAAGATATTCCAGCCAAGGGAACAGTATCCACAAAGCTCAGCGGTCAGCAAGAGCTTGGAGAAGATGTTCTCAATGGCAAAGGATAGAAGCTGATAAACTGATTTTACCAACTTTAGACATCCATCTAATAAGGAACCTATCAAATTCAGACATGTGCATTTTATTTGTATGTGTATGTATCCTTGAATGAGATTTATAATTCATAACTCAAAATGTTATAAAGCTGACTGAAAGATATCTTAAATATACCTAAAGCCAAGTCATGGACAAAAAGCATATACAGAAAGAGTTCGCACTATCTAATACAGGCAAGGAGTTATGAAGGACAACCAAGGGTTGTCAGTTTCCAGTTCCTTCACAGATGGAAACTGGAGCTAATCCTTAACTGTGTGGGGGTGGTGAAGGGAAGAGTCTTTCCATTTTCCATAAAGACCAAGTGTCCTTAAGAGAATCTCGTGTTGACTTTGACTTGGTCAGGTGATGCATTTCTGCATAAATGTTTAAAGTCTTAATTCTTCTTAGGCATTTGCTCAAAATATTTCCTAATTGACTTCTGCCAAAGTTGTAGCTCCCCATCAAATTTTGATGGTATTGGTTTATTCATTTAGTTAGTATTTATGGTGCCTTCTCATCTATATAATTAATATTTATTGGACATCTGTCATGCATTAAATACTGTACTAGAAAATTAGAGTAACAGAGACACATCCTATAATTTATGAATGAGACGCATAAATTGAAAATTACAATAGTTGAGTAATTATGAAAAATTACAAAGCATATTGAAGGTGTCCTTGACCCAGGCTGTAGAAGAGGGAAGATAAAGATGTCAGAAGAGGTAACATTTAAGATGAAATAAATAAAATTATTTCAGTATATGAGAAAGAATGTTCCAGCTGGTGAAATGGTATAGAAAAGCTCCAAGGGCCAGAGAGAACATGGTATTATAAAGCTGCAAGCATCCAGGAATGGCTAAACTGGTCAGTGGAGGGAGTGGCTGGAATCAAAACCCATGAGTCAGACAGGGGCATGAGCTTAAGGGGACTTGTAAACCATCATACGAAATTTAGAACTTCATCCTGGACAGCACTGATATTTGATAAGGTGCTTTAAGAAGATAAGTAACATGATTAGATGTGCTTTAGAAAGGTCACAATAGTTGCAGCGTTCCACTGGAATCAGAGGGGAAGTGGATTGAACGCACGAGGGTCATTCACAAGGCTCTTACAGGACTCTAGTCCCTTGCTGCTGACAGTATGGTCCTGGAAGCAGCAGCAGTGGCATCAGCTGGGTGCTTTATCAAGACGCGGAATCTCAGACTCCAGACTTACTGAACCAGAGTCCATATTTTCACATATTCCCCTCGGGATGTGCACATACATTGAAGTTTGATATGTGCTATGCTACACAAGTGGTTTCAAACGTGGCAGGACATCAGTATGTGTCATTTAAGAAGCTTTAGCAAAATATCAGTGTCTACATTTCCTCCTTCACCACATTTTAGCTAGGTTTCTCTAACCTTTTTCTTGACTAAACCTCAACCTTGGCTTAGTCAAGACGAAAAAAACATGAACACAATTTCTAACAGCTCAAAGCTACTGGAATGACCCTATTGCCCCTTAAAGTGCCTGCCTGAGAAAAGACAAGACTGCCAAAAAAACTTGCCATTTGTTCCAGCCAACACCTGAAGACAGGGCCGCTGCCTCCCAGTTTCTGTGGGAGCGTAGGAGTCTGACTTTGATCAGTGACAATTAACAAACCCAGAGGGTTTCAGATGGACGAACCCTCCCTTTCCACTTTTAGTAATTTTTCACTCCCCCTGACTCTACTGACCTCCCAATGCTCCCCTCCCTATTCCCTCATTTTCTTTTAAAATTCCAAGTCACCTCTTTAAAAATTGAAGTCGGGTTCAGTTCACACTGGACTCTTTGTCCTCTTGCAATAGTTATTATTGATTAAAATTTGTTTTCACACTTGAACTAGTGTCCAGCTTTATCTTTCAGAGTCTCACTCCAAATTCTGATTTATTTGCAAAGCAGTAGTTCTCAATTGTTGTCATGTATTATAATCACTTGAGGGCATTTTAAAGCCACTGATGTCAAAGCTAATTAAAAGCAGACAAATTAAAAGCAGACCAAAAAGATATTTCTACACCAGAAGGATACATGGAAGAGAGAAGACTGACAAAACTTGGTGATTGATTGAATGTGGAGAATAACAGAGAAGTCAAGGATGGCACCCAAGTTTTCAGCTTGAGAAACTGGGAGAAGCGTGACATCCATTAACAATCCTCCCCAAGCACACCGAGTCTCCACCGCGCACCTGGGGCAGCTGCAGTAGCTCATGAAATCCATGTTTTCCGTGCCTTGTGGCAATGGGAGAGGACCTTTGACTATACATTGATAGGGAAAGTACTTGCAAGGAACTGAAATTCTGAATGAGAAAAACAGATTTCCCCTATATACAGAAACATCCATTTTTATTTCCTGTGCAAACATTTAACTACCTCTTGCAAATTAGCTAAGCTGTAAGAAACCAATCAAACTGATTTCTAATCATTTGTTCCCATGTATGATTCCACCATCAAACAATGAGTTCCTTAAATATGCAATATCTTTGTATCCCCAAAGCACCTGTTATGCATAGTGGGTGTTTTAAAATGCTATCTGAATAAAGACATGGATGTTCAGTGAATAGAACATAGTTACCACCAAGGAATGATAAATCCTCTTTGATGTGGCTGTTTCAGAAACACCTTTTTTTCCCCTTGAAACTGCTTCAGCCTTGTTTTCTGTCCATTGTTGCCCACAGAAAGCTTGCAGGCAGCCACTGACCATTAATGCTAAACACATTCATTGGTCCATGGGGATATTATTTCTGATGAACAATTAACATGCTTTGGCATGGAGCTGTCAATGTCAATGGGTTTAAATCAAACTGAAATGTCAAAACACGTAGTATGGCTTATCCATCTCTAATGCTAAAATCAAGGGTGAAATAGCCAAGGTTCTCCTCAAGAGGAAACAATCATAGTGTACAGTGAGCTGCAGAGTCTTTAAAGGACCAAACCCCACTGAAAACACGCAACATCTTCTACTTAGGTTTTTCCACATTTGCTCTTCTCTAAGTGTGTTCTCCATTTACACACTCACCAAAGAGCAGGAATCTCATCGACTGTGTACACCACATCGTTCTCATGAGACTAACAGTGCCGGGTCTATGGGGAGCACTCAGTAAATACTGGCTAAATGAAAATATATAAACAGTTATTTGCCAGAGCAAAAGCAACCCGTTCACCACCACAGATGCCGTCAGTAGTCATGTATTTGTAAAGATGTTTTTTTTTTCACAAATGCAGTGAAAGTACTTGAAGGACAAGTCCGGAAATTTTGATAACAAAGCAAGAGAGAAAATTATGAATATTACCTGGGCAAATGCAGTCACTGGAACCAAAACTATAAATCTGCACAGTTCTCTTGTGAATCCAAACTTAACACGACTGCATTCACATTAGCCCTTGTAGAGTGCCATTTTGTTGGTGTTAACAATTTTTTATTGATGTACAATAGATGTACATAGTTTTGGGGTACGTATAAAAATTTAATACATTCACATAACTTGTAAATATCAAGTAAGTGTACTTGGGATATCCATCACCTTAAATAATTATCTTTATGCTAAAAACATGTGATTTATTCTCTTCTAGCTACCTTGAAATGTATAATAAACTACTATAAATTATAGTCATCCTACTGATCTATAAAGTACTAGGCTTTATTTTGTCTATCAAACAATATATGTGTACCCAATAATCATAGGGTGTCACTTTTTACTTATGAACAGATGACTGATGAAGAGTCTTTCAGAAAGTGCCATCTATAAAGTAAAAAAGCCTTTCTGACAGGGTTTTAAATATAGAAATAAATGTCATATAACTAGTGAAATAATAACTAACATTTATTGAATGTTTACTATATGCCAGAAAATGTTTTAAGTTATATTTATTAATTCATTTATCATTCACAAGTAACTTATGAGGTTGGTACTCTCGTTATCCCCGTCTTACATAGGAGGAAATTGAGGCTGTGAAAAGTTAAGCAACTTGCCTAAAGTCATAAGCTAAAAACTGGTAGAAGGGCGGTGATAAAACTCAATATGATACTATAATGGTAGATATATGTCACTATGTATCTGTCCAAACCTATAAAATGAACACCAAAGGTAAATTGTAATGTAAACTACAGACTTTGGGTGACAATGATCTGTCAGTGTATGTTCCTGAGTTGTAGCAAATGCACCATTCTGAGGGGGGATGTGTGGGGACAGGAGGTATATGGGAAATCTCTGCATCTTCTCAATTTTGCTGTGATCGTAAATTGTTCCTTAAAAAATGATGTCTGAAAAGAGAAAGAGAGAGAAATAATTGAAAAAAGAAATGGTGGGAGTGACAAAAATCATACTCAGGGAAAATTAGGATGTGGTTTGAACACAAAGTAAATACTTAAAACTAGTTTAATAAATGCTTGGTTATGTTTTAAAATAACAGAGTTAAGTCTAATGGGTCTGTAAGGGAATGGTTTCTCTGCAAAATTATCAGATCAGGTTGCAAAACTGATCATTCATTAAAAACAAAATCAATCAATGGAATGTCTTTCTTGTGTCTGGTATTGCTTTAGGGGCCAGAAATTCAGTGGAAATAAATGGGAGCTTGCCACTGCTATCATGGCTCTTATGTTCCAGTGGTGGGGGAATAAGTGACACCATGCAAACATATAAACAAAGTATTTTCAGATTTTGGCAAGCGCGAAGAAGAAGAGAAAGCAGGGCAACACAATAGAAAATTTCTTATAAGTTACTCTAAGTTGGGCGGTTCAGTAATTTCTTACAGTGTGGCATTGGGCTAAGATGTGCATGACAGGAAGAAGTAGCCACACGCAGACCCAGAAGAGAATTCCAGCATAAGAAAAATAAAACAAAACAACAGATGCAAAATTCCTAAGCCTGCGGAGAGCTTGGAGCTCAAGGAGCAGAAAGAATACCAGTAGGACTAACCCAAGAGGAGGAAAAAAGAATGAAAAAAGGAAAGACAGAAAAGAAAATAAAGTAATTTTATGGGGAGTTTGACTTAACTGCATAAAGCATATAAAGTAATTTGTGGATAATTAACATCATTTTAATTTTCTGTGCTCCCACCTACTAAAGTGGAGTATCTCTTTCTTTATTCTAGCCCTTCTCCATGCCCTTCAGTAAATCATTGTGGTTTTCTTCAATAGATCCCACACAATTCTTGTGTTTAGTTTCATACACTAAAAAAATTATTGGCATGAATGACGTCTCTAATTGTTTTACTTACTTATATATTCTAATTGTTTTTTCTTATATGTGTGAAAGAAGTTGTAAGAACAATTTGGCAAAACCTGTTGAAAAATACTTGTCCCCAAATGATGTATATCTCTATAATGACTGGAATTGTCATTTCTGCTTCATTTTTATCTTCAGACACAGCTGAATAAAAACTCAGATATTTTTGTTCTTGATGAAGATCCAATTTGACCACTTCTCTTATGTGTGTTTCTCCCTTCTTTCCTCCATCCACTCCTCCTTTCCTTCCCTCCTTTCCTGCTTTTTTCTTCCGTATTTCAATCCATCCATTTTATAAACATTCATTTTAGAGCCTATTATATGTCAGGAACTATGCAGAAATGTGACCGTAAGTTGCATTCTATTTGGGTCAGATAATTAAGAAGCAGTTAAAATGCAGTGTAGTTAATTTTTAGGCAGAAGTGGGAGTGGAATATTATGGGACACAGTGAAGGACCCTCATTAAGCCCAGGCTGGGTAGAAAACAGCTTACAGACAGGCACAGCATAGAGACTAGAAATCCTGGGCAGAGACTGCAGGAAACAACCCAGGGCAAGTGGGTATATTTCATCTGCCACACAACAGCCACCTAATCTGACTGATCTGTACAAATACATACTGTTTGAATTACATAAGTAATCCACAAATGCAATTTTAGTATACAAAATTAATCAAAAACTGAGAATATGAAGAACTATTTTAAAGTACATGTTTTCTTCACCAGAGCCCTTTCAATCTTTTCACAGATAATAATTTTTAACTATATGGCTATGTAGAGTTTCATAATTTTTCTAAGTACATATATATACACATTGTCTGTATAAGTAATAAAAACGTTGGCCAGGCACGGTGGCTCACGCCTGTAACCCCAGCACTTTGGGAGGCTGAGGCGGGCAGATCACAATGTCGGAAGATCCAGACCATCCTGGCCAACATGGTGACACCCCGTCTCTACTAAAAACACAAAAATTAGCTGGGTGTGGTGGCATGTGCCTGTAGTCCCAGCTATTTGGGAGGCTGAGACAGGAGAATTGCTTGAACCCGGGAAGCGGAGGTTGCAGCAAGCCGAGATCACGCCACTGCATTCCAGCCTGGTGACAGAGTGAGACTCCATCTCAAAAAAAAAAAAAAAAAAAAAAAAAAAAAAAGCTTTCTAAATATATACATACATTATATAAAAATAATAAAAAGGAAGTTACAGATTATGTATAGTGATATATGTATACATAGACATAGATTATATACGTATATATGTATACATATATATGACTATATGTATTCTGTAACTTCCTTTTTTATTGAAAATATCTTCGAATACTTACATGGCCTATGCAGATATAATTCTTTTAAATACCTAAAGAGTATCATTTTTTGCATAGAAGTGATTTGTATTCATGCATTTATAGTAATAAAAACACCATTAACACTGAAAAACATAAATCAAAGTTTCCCCAGTCCTCCCCAAACTATTCAATCTTATCTTCATTCTTCATAGCTAATCTCTCTTACGTCTGTATATTCTCCCAGAAATACTGGGTGTGTGTGGGCGTGTGTGTGTGTGTGTGTGTGTGATAGAGAGAGAGAGAGAGAGAGAGAGAGAGAGAGAGAGAGAGAATTTCTCCATTTCTCCATATGCTTAAAGCCAAGCTGTTCTCAGTTACCCAGGAGGACACAGGTTCTCCTTTTCCTGTGCTGCTTCTCCACCTGGCAAGGTCTGTGTGTGAGGTGTATGGAGGTGGATCAGCTGTTCATCAAGCCATACTCAGGAATGTTCTGTTCAATGTAATGTGACCTCTGTAAATGCCAGTGTGAAAGGAATTATATTTCTGAGGGGGAACATTCTTTTAAAGAAGAAATGGGCTATGGGAAAAAGCAGAACATGCTCTTCTTTCAAACATTGGGAGAGAGATGGAAAATTTTTCTTGTAAATTATTCACTATGTTAAACCAAGTCAGTCAGAAAATGCATTTTAATAGGGCACATAAAATCAACAGGATCAGCAAGTAGAGCATCTATTTAAATTGCCACCTGCCACAAAGAAGCTAACACTGTGTTCTCCAGTTGAAGATATTCAATTGTGTATGCTTTAGGGGTATGGGTGATTCTAGTTCCTGGTTGCATTATAATTTATAGTAAATGAGGCATGAATTTATAGGGATTATTTATTTACTTTGAAGCCAATCTGTGATCCGTGAATGACCCTATTATCAGTTAACAGGAGGAAAAAATTACTTGCTATTGGAATGAAATAAGAATAAGATCTAAACATGTAACATGCTTGACATGCATACAGTCTTCAAAATGTCTCCCCAAAAGGCTCATGTCAATAGTATTCACCACAAGATACACAAAATATGAGCTTATTAGCCTTATATGAGAGAGGGAATAATGGATGTCTTCAGATCTGACTTGTCCAATTTTACCTAAAATACTAGTGAGCAAGTGGGAAGCAGGACACAGCTCTTCTAATTCAGCCAAGCGTAAGTTTCACCATAAAGATTCTTAAGTCTATATTCAAATAATAATCATGCAAACTAATATTGGTGTAGCATTTTACATTTTAAGAAAGCAATTTTGCAACACACGATCGACATAGTATCTTAGTTAAAAATGGTTGGGAGGTCGAGGCGGGCGGATCACGAGGTCAGGAGATCCAGACCATCCTGGGCAACATGGTGAAACTCCGTCTTTACTAAAAACACAAAAATTAGCTGGGCGTGGTGGCGGGTGCCTGTAGTCCCAGCTGCTCTGGAGACTGAGGCAGGAGAATCACTTGAACCCGGGAGGCAGAGGTTGCAGGGAGCCGAGATTGCGCCACTGCGCTCCAGCCTGGCGACAGAGCGAGACTCCGTCTCAAAAAAAAAAAAAAAAAAAAGGATACTATTCACAGCTCTTCTTCAGAACAAGAAACTATGGACCAAGGGAATGAAAAAACTTGTTTCAGATCATACCCCTAAAAAGTGGCAGCATTCAAATAGCAGCACTTTGGCTAGCAAATCCCACTTTGCTCCCAAAAATGTTATGACACCATTACACCTAGAGTTGCAATGCATATATTATATATTACTGTATCTCCCTTACCTTATGAAATGCGGAAGCATGGAGATTCTCACCCTTACCTCCTAGAACAGAAAGTTCAAAGTACCAGTGATTTAAAGTTACAGTCACGCTAATGGGAGGATTAGCAGTTAGCCCCCAAATCAAATACACTCAGCCTCTTTATGTGAGACAACCGTTTACCTAAACAATCACGATAGTTTCCCCTGTGAACAATCCCAAAGAAGCCGCAGCATGCTTCTGTCCCATTAATGTTAAGGATATCCTCTTCGACGGAAGGATTTGGGCGAGGTTTTCTTAGTTTGACCACATGGTGGCGGTATTACCATGCAGTGAAAGATTTGCAGCCCCAGCAGTTCAGAATCAGAGTGCGCTGCCAGCTGGTTCAGAAAAAACATCCTTTTGTGTCCTCTTTGACTTCGAGATGTGCAAAAAAAGATAGCAAGCTGTGTGGTCTCTGAATAGAGAGCTCTGTTTCTTCTTTCCAGCCTACTAGAAGGATATGGGTGCCGAGTGAGAGGCAATACTACAGCAGCCTAATGAGCCAATTATTTTGTTTGGCATAAATACCACTAGGGACTTAGAGAAAGGTGCTTTCATACAAGAAGGAAAGCAAAACACAACTACAATTTTGGGCAAATCATGGACTCAAAACGTGTCCCTGGGTTTAAGTTTTATTATCTTGTCTCTTTATGTGACTTTCCAACAAGGAGCAAAGAAATACTTGGTTTGGCATTGTTCGTTTCTATTAGTGACTTCTTCAAATTGACACAAGTTGCATTTTTCTAGCAATAAATCCACAGTGCAGCCTGCTTGCCAATCTATGCATTCAAAATATTTCATCTTGATTATATATATCAGGTGCACCAAAGGGACTATCTCGTTTAATCTTAAAAGTAATTGTGTATAATAGGTGTCATTATTTTCATTTTACACATGAAGAAACTAGAGTAAAAAAAAAACTAACTTCAGTTCCCAAAGACAGTAAATACAGAGAATCTGATCAATCTAACTCATAAACCCACAATTTTCCTCCCCATCACACTCATTTTACATTCAAAATAATTTCTCTCCCTTTAAAAATTAATGTTTTTTTATTTTGTTATTATTCAATTTTATTTTTAAATGTTTAAGTAGAGAAGTATCAAGAGAGAAACAAAAAATCACGCAGGCTGTTTTTTGTTTGTTTGTTTGACAGAATCTCGTTCTATTGCCCAGGCTGGAGTGCGGTGGTGTGATCTCAGCTCACTGCAACCTCCGTCTTCTAGGCTCAAGAGGCTCAAGCAATTCTCATGCCTCAGCTTTCCAAGTAGCTGGGATTACAGGCATGTGCCACCACACCCAGCTAATATTTTTGTGTTTTTAGTAGACACAGGGCTTCACCATGTTGCCCAGGCTAGTCTCGAACTCCTGAGCTCCGGCAATCAGCCCACTTCGACCTCCGAAAGTGCTAGGATTACAGGCGTGAACCGCTGCACCTGGCCCTTTCTCTCTCTTTCTCTCTCTCTCTCTTTTTTTTTTTTAACATAGATTCCATAGCAAGGGTGTATTGTAATTAATTTAACAGATCCTAACGGTTTATTTCCTCTCCCTATGATCTTAACTAAGAAACATGTATGGTTAGTTTTCTTTTAATTTAAAAATGACATCATAGTACCACCAACAGACTAAATATGGTTAAAGAGTGGTTGGACTAGGAAGAAACTAATACAATAAAGAGAAATACTGTTTTTATGGTTTTGAAAACTATCACATAACTGTACCCTATGTTATGTACCATAATCACCTTAAGGCTGCAGCAAGCAGCACTTGAGTGGGCAGGGACAGAGCCCTGCTGACATTAGAAGGGAAATCACCTTTCCCCTGAGTTTTCAAATCCTCCTGCACAGGAAGTGCTCTCTGGCAGGCATTTGCTAAGATAAATGATCCACATGCTCCGGGCTTATGGTCATAGGTTCATCCACACACTTGTTTCCACTAGCAACTTGTCCCGGATTTTCCATTTGTGATCCTTTCATTCTTCCACCCAAACCATTTGCCACTGCCCAGAAGTATGTGCCCAGGTGTGTGTATGTGGGCATATGACTGCATCTCAGGCAGGCAACATCTCCCACCACACCAAGCTGATGACCAGGTGTGTGAAACTCTGCCCAACCAAAGTATTCTATTTCATCATTGTCCTTTAATGGTGCTATAATAGAAGAGTAGTACATTTTCAGCTAGCACCAACATATCAGGCCAATCCATTGTGAACCAGGCCTGGGTCCTTTCCTCAGTTGTCAACTAGTCACAGGAAATATTCCAGCAAGCCGAAGGTGTGTGTTGAGAGAGAGGTGCCAGAATCACGTGGGAGTGAGTCTAGGCTACCTGTTCGTTGGTGTCATTTTTGCATCTTCTTGAGCTCAATTCCCAATACACCATTTCCAGCATACACTCGGCTTACAATAGACAATTTGTCAGTGAGATGTCATCAGTACAATGGACAGCACTTAGGTCTGATAACAGCAAGATGGTTGTGATCTCCACAAGCAATGTTATAGCAGAGTGCGGGAGAATTAACACAGCCCTACGACACGGGAGTGTATGGTGACTGCTTTTCTGCTTTACAAAGGTGAAACGATTTGGATTTGGATTTGGATCCTCCTCTCCACTTATGGGGTCAAAAATAATGCATTTTCCAACTTAAAATATGCATTCCAAGCGCCAGAAACCGTTTAGTCCTGCTGCAGTAACACACCACACCAAGCCCAGCAGCTGCTAGTAGAGCAGTACCTTGTCAGCTTATGGTATCCATTATCACCCTCTACAAACCCTCTGGTGTTGCGGGGTGCATACTGGTCAAAGCAGCAATGATGGAGCCCCTCACCTCTGAATCCTTGAAATCTTTGAGAGTGGCAGTGCTGTGTCTGATTGGCTATCTCAACCAGCACGGCACAAGGCAGTTTCATGAGTTTCCATTCCGTCTTTTGTACCACAATGGTCTTTATACCACAGTTCAGAGAACCAATGTGAACTTTCTACCAGAAGCTAAGGATTTCTAACCCACTTGCATCCTGAATAATAACTATAACAATAAGAAAGACTTGGGATCAAATTCCATTTACTGCCCTGTCTCCACTGGCTCCAACTCCAAATGGAAGACTCCTAGCATATCAGTACCACAGCTGGTAGACTTGCAAAGTCTTACAGAGCAAAGTCATTTGAACTTCTTCACCTACCCAGGCACTCTGACCCATTCCACAATGCACTTCCAAGGAGGTTTTGGTGTCTCCACCACATTCATTCTGGTCCATCTTTATATTCAAGCTTCAGGTGCCAGTCCAGAAAACTCCAGGTATATTTTCCAGAACTTAAATCTAGCATCGTGGATAAGTGCCTCAACATCAAATATCTCCCCCATTAGCCGGGTGCAGTGGCTCACGCCTGTAATCCAAACACTTTGGGAGGCCAAGGCGGGTGGGTCACCTGAGCTTGGGAGTGCAAGACCAGCCTGACCAACATGGAGAAACCCCGTCTCTACTAAAAATACAACATTAGCTGGGTGTGGTGGTGCATGCCTGTAATCCCGGCTACTCGGGAGGCTGAGCCAGGATAATTGCTTGAACCCAGGAGGTGGAGATTGCAATGAGCCGAGATCATGCCATTGCACTCCAGCCCGAACAGCAAGAGTGAAACCTCATCTCGAAAAACAAAACAAAACAAAACCTCCCCCATTTAACAGTATAGTCTACTTTACCTGGTCCCACAACCTCACATTTCACTCCCACAATGATCCCCTAGTCCTCACCAGCGCCTATGAGTCAAGTTCTGCAATTCCTTGAGATGTAAGCCCTTTTATCCTGGAGCCAAGGTAGTACTTCTCCATTCAGACATTGCTAAGTCCTGACCCTAGATATTGGCCTGGAGGGACTGAGGGGTGGTGGAGGCAGATCTTGAGAACAGAATAGCATTATGAGACCTCGTCTCAGCATAGATCCTCACATGGTCTCCAGGTAAGAAGAGGCTGCTATCCTCCAGCAAGAGGAAGGCAGCTGAGTCTTCTGGTAGTGGAAATTCAAAGGAATTTGCAGATTTAAGATTCTCAGGCTCATCCATCCAAATATACCCTAACCATTCCTCAGGCTCCCACTCTTTTTCTGTTAAGGTCTTAAATAGTGTGGCTGTGCATTCAGTCCCCCAGTCTGCTCTGTGGCTCTGCCACTCTGATTTTCTCCATCATCTGCACCCTAACCATAAAAGACATCATTGCTCTCCAAAGCAGCCATAAAGCCCCTCTGACTTTCATTGCATGCTTGAAGTTCACAGTTTACTGCTCTGATGCGATCATTTTCTTTTCCTGAGTATTACAATGCAGTTAACCCACTCCAATATCCTCCCAATTATCAACTTTCCCACACTATTTATTCAGCAGAGCCTTTGCGCAAAATAACGCACCACCTATTTCTTTCATGTTATCCCAATTAATCAGAGGTAAAAACATCATTCATTATAATGCCACTGCATGCCAGGGGTTATTGTCCCATTGTTTACAACCTCCACAGGTGCTGTATTGCATACAGACCATAAGCAGTTCATCCCCAGAACAGATCGTTGGGGTCTGCTTTCTAGGGATTTTCCTGGACCCAACTTCCATAGCCTAGATTTCCACAGTTATTAGAGGAGAAGACTTCTGTGCTTTTATTTACAGGAAATATATATGGGGAAAGAGGATAAGACGGTAAAAGAAGAGATATTTAAGCAGATAATTAAAGATAACAATAAATTCTAGTGTGCGTATGAGTGCGTGTGTGTTTGTGTCTGTGTGTGTTTATGTATGTATGAATAGTACCTACTCTACAACCCATCTGAGAAGGTGGTTAAAATAATACGTGGAGAATCAGGGATGTTTTCATGGAGAACTGAAAATAATACATGCAGTTACATAAAATAATAACATTCATTCTGCTTTCACTGTGTGTCAGGATCTATGCAAAGCCCTTTACTTTTAATTATTTTAAGAATCCCACAATATAGGTAGTGCCGGCTCCATTTTAGAGATGAGAACACTAACATAAGCTTAGAGAATTCCCACAGATGTGAAGTGGCAGAGCCAGGGTCCCTGCTTCTAAGCATTATGCTATGCTTTTTCCTGGAGGACTTGACATTGGCCCATTTTTAAGAGATGAGGGACTTTTTTTGTCAATGACTGAAGGAGAACATGTACCCTAGACAAAGAAGGTAGGAAATGCAAAGGCAAGGAGAAGTGAAAGGACTATCATGCTTTAGATAGCAAGAAATTCAGTGTGAACTCAGATTCATCTGGAAGATGGATAGGATAGGAAAGAACAAGATGGGAAAGAATGGGTGAGAGCGTTTAGACTGCGAAACAAGTTGCTGGATTTTACAACAGTCCCATCAGGAGGTCATGAAACTCTAAAAATGGATTATGACCCTGGAGATGAGCAAAGGGACATGAGAGCTTGTGTTCTGTCATTGCTGTTAAATTTAACTCCCTCTTCCCTGGCCCTAAGTGCCAGATACCCCATTTAGCTCCATATGGCTTTGGAAAAATCACTCAACTTCCCCACCTTCAGTTTCTCTAGATATAACATCAGAAAAAATAATAGCTGTTACCTATGTGCCTTGCTGGATTGTTATAAAGATTGCATGAGATCATGCAAGTACAGTACCCAACACCCACGTCGGATTTCTGTGAATTCAACTATAAGCTCTTGTCCATAGATAGAGAAAAAAAGAAAGCAAAGGAAGAAATAACAGTTCAACAGTGTGTGAAATTCCACTTTCAATAATTGGTTGCTTGCCTCGGTGAGAAGGGAGGTGTGAAGCTGCTATTCCCATATTTAGTTCCCGTTTCCCCTGCCTCTCAGAGTGATCATCTCTCAAGCTAGAAGGCATTTGTGCTTGAAGCTACAGTTTAATGCAATGAATGGCACATGGTATGTACTCAATGAACGTTCAACAAATGTTTGTTTTTATCCTTGTTATTATCCTTCCTTTCCATCCTCTCCTTGTTAGCAGGCTGTGACCTCTACCACCAATTGACTGGTCAAATTTTCTCTCTTCCAGAGACAGTTGTCTTATATTGAAGATGTGGCTCATCCTGGCCTCGAGAGGAGCCACTCATCTGCCCTAAATTATTATATTCATGGCTACTTAGAAGAAGCAGTTACTCATTTAGTACAAGTGGCTGCTCAAACTAGAATCTTTCCCTGACTTTCTGCCTATTTGCACACTTACACATCCCAGCTAGAATCAACATCCATTTCCATAAATTCAACTCTAGGTCCACCTGATTGGGAAACCCTCTTGCCCTAGCCACTCTAGAGAGAAAGACTAGAAAGGAGAAGGTGTTAATCTCTATCTCTCTCCCACTCATTTAAGTCCCACCTCATATCCTGGCCCAGGAATTTTTCCCACAACTACCGGCAGGCACAACATTGTTTCTCATCACTGGAAATCCCATCCCCTATATAAGGCGTATTTTAATGTTACATCCTGGCAGCCCCCTCATCTTGCTTTTTAGTCAGTCAACTCTATATATGAGATGTCGGTAGTCCTACTTGGATTGTACTGTGCTGTCCCAAGCTGATCCCAACTCTTTCCTAACCTTTCCTCCAATGCCAAGTGAGGAAGAGATCCAGTCAACACATCCCACGTATGTTGTCTGCCCTCTACTCTCCATCTCCTGGAAGTAATGCTTAACAAGAAAACATGCAAATAGATCCCTAAAACAAAAAAGTAATGTTTAGACATACAGAAATTTAAATGCAAATTTAGAAAAAAAATACCTTGCACCATTTTCAGGGACACAACATATATGTCCAATGTAAATTCCAAACCAATGACTTTATACTGCCATTGACAGCATCTGCAGTTGGAAAACTCCACTGTTGATTGGTCTTTGTCAAGAGCAATGGATATGGATTTGTCTTACATTGATAAAACTGAAAGACTCACCAAAGTCCTTACTCTCAGAAACAAAGAGAACTCTAACTGAAAAACAAAGCAAGTGAAGTCTCCATGCTAAAGGCAGATTTCCACATACACTGTTTGGGACAGTGCCTGGGACACAGTAAGCCTTCAAGTGATGTTAATTTTTTAATAATTGTATTTGTCATTTGTTATCACACAACTGCATGCCACCATACCAGCACGTGCATGCACCAAGTGTAAAAACATCCTTACTTTCTTGCTACCTTCACATTCAAATGAAACAAAAGTAGTTCATCATATCCATCCCTAATTTGTGAATCCTAGGTTTGATCCTAGGTGACGCATTCAATATGTCATACGCTGCATCAAATTCAAGTTACAGGTTCAAAAGTGCTTTACAAGTCAGTTCACCTTGCCAAGTGCTCCTTGTATTAGTCTGTTTTCACACTGCTATAAAGATACTACCTGAGACTGGGTAATTTACAAACAAAGGAGGTTTATTAGACTCATAGTTCTACAGGGCTGGAGATGCATCAGGAAACCTACAATCATGGCAGAAGGGGAAGCAGGCACGTCTTACATGGCAGCAGTTGAAAGAGCCTGTGAAGGAAGCAAAGGGGGAAAAGCCCCTTATAAAACCATCAGATCTCATGAGGACTCACTCACTATCACGAGAACAGCATAGGAGAAATCAACTCCATGATCCAATCACCTCCCTTCCTCAACACGTGGGATTACAATTCGAGATGAGATTTGGGTGTGGACACAGAGGCAAATCATGGCTCCTCATAGAAGGGTTCCCATTCAATGCCTCATGGAATGAATGTACAAGGATTTCAGGAGAAAGAATTTGTGGATATTTATATGAGCAAGAAAAGACAATACAGGACGTTGAGGACTCGGAGCGAAAGGCTGGCAAGGGGGTGAGGGATAAAAGACTACAGATAGGGTTCAGTGTATACTGCTCGGGTGATGGACGCAACAAAATCTCACAAATCACCACTAAAGAACTTAGTCATGTAACCAAATACCATCTGTTCCCCAAAAACCTATGGAAATAAAAAAAAATTTTTAAAGACAATACACAGAAAGCTAACCTAGGCCCTTTTCATGTGACAACCAGCAGCACTTCCAACTAAAATCATGAGCCTATTTAACGACTTTTTATTTTAGCCTGCATGGCTCACATTTTATATTTGAAAGATTTGAGACAAGTGCTATGTGCTTTTAATTTTTTTTTTTGTTGTTGGAACATTAGAATCTGACAGTTAGAGTTAGCAAAAAATAAAATTAAAAAAAAAATCCAACAGATTATCTTCCCCACTATACTCACTTTATAGCCTTGCAGCTGTGGGAAAACCATGAGTGTGGGGGGCAAGTGCATGGATTTTAGACACAGAATGGCCAAACACAAGTCGAGCATCTCTACTTAGTAGCTCTGTAATTCTGGTTGCATTACGTCAGGTATTGCACAAACATTACCTGGAGTCCTCTGGTGTGATACAATGTATGTGTGATTTGAATGCATTAGTTGAAGTCCTTCTTCTACCTACTACCTGACAACGATAAGTGTCACAGTCTTCATCTATAAATAATGTAACACACACAACATTCTCCTCATATGTTTTCTGTGATGACCCATGGGATACTTGGAAAGCACTTTTCATCATGTCTGATGCATAGAAGCACCCAACAGGTGTCAAATATCATTAGGCATTTGATGATAACATGGATGTTTCTTCAAAAGTATTTAATGAGCCTGGCTAGGTACTAAGCATTCTATCTTGTGCTGGGAGTCAAGGTGAGAAAAGAGGATACCTTTTGGCTCTCTCAAGACTCATCACGTAGTTGGGAATATTTTACTTAATGTGTTCATTTGCAATTGGGATCAGAGGCTTCTCATTGCCCAGAAAATAAAGCGAACTTATTTGTTTGGCATTCAGAACTCTCCAGTATATGACTCCACTTTGTCACCCACATGCAGTTGATGTTTCCAATCAGCTAAGTTTATTTCCTGTATCTATGTTGTTGCTTTTGCTGAATTCTCCACCTCGAATACACCTCATCTCCCTCTTTCTCTGCCCAAACCCTGGACTTCCTTCATGGCCCAACCAAAATAACCTCCTTTGTGGACAACAAGTCTTCTGCTCCCTTTCATGTCCCTGTAAGGAACAGTCCTGGTGTAGCTGCAGATGCCACTCCTTGGCCACGAAATGGGTACAGGTTTACCTAGTTCTGGTCAAAAAGAGTGTGGCATTCCCCTCACTTTAGGGATTAGTTCAGGGGCAGGCATGCGACCTAATCCAAGCCAATGAGAAAGACATCTAAAATCAGTGCAGAGTTGGTAAAAAAAAAAAAAAAAAATACAGTCAAGTTGTATTCTTTTATGTGTGAGTTGTTCAGTTAGCCGTTAAGCTAGAAGGATGTGAGCCGAGAGCTGCACATCACCATCTCACCTGTAAAAACACACAACTCTAGGAAAACAGAGCTGACAGATGGAGAGACCAAGTCCTGCTGGTTTCATGGACTATGTGGATGACATTCCTCAACTTTCAATTAGGAAAGCCAATCCATTTCTATTGTTTATTATTGTCATTGTTGTTGTTTATTTCTTATTACCTGCAATCAAGAGTCTCCTGCTGACCAAGACACAGCTTATTTATATTTTTGGCTCCTATGAAAAATCAAAGTGAGTTTTGGCCCATGGTAGGTGCTCAGTAAATGTCAGATCCAATTAAGCCATAACTCATAGAATGAAATGCAATGAATTCCAAATCGGATTTATCTAGAGCCTCAAATGAATCAAGACTTTACATAATAACCTACATAAGTAGGAGAACTATATTTTTCGGAGTATTTTTGTTTATCTTCATTTTAGAAGTGAGAAACAGAAGGCCTGGAGAGATAAATTGATTCCTTCAGTCCCGGAGGAAGTGAGTGGAACAATTGTGGAATCCGGCCCCAATGTTCTTTTGTCTTCCTCTTTCCCCTGAGGCAGGTAGTGTAGGAGTAGGAATTCTTGGAGTCACCCAGTTGAAGTTGAAACCTCACCTCCACCAGCTGTGATTCACCACCTCAGTCTCTAGCACCAAGTAAGTGGCAAGTAGATGACAGTTTCTATTATTACCATTAATATATGTTTTGGTGATTTCTCAGTTCACCAGAAATTTTAAACTGACTCAGAAATCTTAAGGGAACATTATGTGATGAACTCCCACTGTTACATATGAGATTTCTCTCTTAAGGGAGGAAAATAATCCTCAGCAGTTGCCTCAGTGGGGGAAATGTAAGGCTTGAGTTGCTAGTGATTGTGTTATGATTCATTTTCCACCCATTATTCATAGGCTTTCTTCATTCATAGTAAAATGGAACTTTTCTGTGTTCATTGAGGGGAGATTATTATTCAGGTACTGTCAGAGAATTGCTAAGTTTCATTAGTTTTAGAATCTAATTTAGGCTGATAGCCTTATAAATTACAGTAGGAACTTCTCTATAGGTTAAGGAGATGTGATTACTATGGCTGAATAATAAAATGTACAAATGAATATAAAATGTAGCCCTGTAAACCTAAAAGGACTCCAGAAGTTCTTGCCTCAGGCTGAAGAAGAATTGCCTCCTTTATGTGACTTTGCCTCTCATGATTGGCCTAACTAAATGTCAAAGGACAGACCTATGTGGAAAGTTCCAACCAAATAAACAAGGGTAAAATCAAGGTTTTCTAACCCCTAAAAAGGCTATTTGGGACTTCTGTAGACCAGGTTTCGTTATGATAACTTTTTTTGTTGTTTAATCTAGCTAGACCAAATGTATTTCTTAATTTTTTTTTAAACGAACATACCTGGTGATTTTTTAACTTCTTAAAATGTGTGTACAATTTAAAATATAATACTGAAATTGAAAGCTTGACAATTCAGGAAAGGAGCAGGCATCCTTCTTGCGGGGGGTTAGAAGGATTATTTTATTACTTTGATTGCTGAGCTGACAAGTTTGCTTCTGTGACAAAGGTGTCTCCCCAAATTTTTAAAGAGAAAGCTTCAGAAGAAAGGGATGCTAGGGAAAGGACATTAACCTTTGGTGCCCAAGGTTATTGCCAAGTATTGTGCATGACGCTAAACACAGGTGAGCTCCTGTAGTTCCCTGCAAAACCCTTGAAATAGATTATCCTGCTCTACAGAAAGGGCCTTTGAGGAACTGAATAAAGTGCCTATGATCTCCTCAGAAATAAAAGGCAGTGTTGAGATATTTTTTTAATCAGTGTTGTGGTTAAAATAACAAACAAAAGCAAAAACCTCCATACTTCATGCTTTCCCTAATCCACCCATATTCTTATAAGTCAACCATTCATGTTTAACTTTAGTAACTTTGTTATATGGATGCAAGCAGGAGAATATCTGAGCAGGTAGCCAGACCACAGTTCCCAGCCTCTCTTGAAGTTGTGTGGCCACTTGACTAAAATCTGGCCAAAGGAATGTGGTGTGTGTGATGACTGCCACCCCAAACTTGGCCCATGAAACATCCTGTGCAATCCTCCAAGCTCTATTATTGCATCTCCTAGTCATACTCAAATGATCTAATGGAGGCCCCTGAGGCTCAGTGGATACTAGAGCACCTACTTGGAAAAAGCCTGAGACTTTAATGACTATATGACTCTATACCAACTCAGAATGAATTGTGACATGCGTTGAAAACCTTTTCTAAATTAAGCATCTGAAAATTGGGGGTTATTCATTATGTAGTCAGTCTTCCCTGACAAATACACCTTCAGCCATTTTTACTAAATAATTTTATTTAAATAAATTTGCATTTTCCTTAATTTTATTTATTATGGCATTATTTGTTTTAACTTATGTAGATTTCATGTGCTGACTACTTTTTATTTTCTATTACATGAAATGAAACCAAAACCACTTTTAAAAGTTTATTTGACCCAGCAATCCCATCACTTGGAAAAGAATATAAATCATTCTACTGTAAAGACACATACACACGTATGTTTACTGCAGCACTATTTACAGTAGCAAAGACATGGAACCAACCCAAATGCCCATCAATGATAGACTGGATAAAGAAAATGTAGTACATATACACCATGTAATACTATGCAGCCATAAAAAGGAATGAAATCATGTCCTTTGCAGGCAAACAGATAAAGCTGGAAGCCATCGTCCTCAGCAAACTAACACAGGAACAGAAAACCAAACACAGCATAGTCTCACTCATAAATGGGAGTCAAACAATGAGAACACATGGACACAGGGAGGGGAACAATGCATACCCGGGCCTGTCGAGGGATAGAGGCAAGGAGAGGGAGAGCATTAGGACAAAGGGCTAAATGCATACAAGGCTTAAAACCTAGATGACGGTTGATAGGTGAAGCAAACCACCATAGCACATGTATACCTACGTAACAAACCTGCACATTCTGCACATCCCGGAACTTAAAGTAAATTTTTAAAAAAAGTTTACTGTAGAAAAATTGCATGCACCATATTTTGAGATACAGTGCTACTCTAATCAGTTCCCTGTGCTTGGACAGAAATGTGACCCCTTCTTCAGCCTGAATAGCCAAAGCAAATGTTTGTGTCAGGATAGTCATGTAGAGACAATGCATCATCCCCATTCAAAATTTGTCCTTTAAATCCAGAGGGTCCAGTGAGAAAGGGTGGAACTGAGCAGAAACCTCAGAGCCACCCATGTTTAAACGGCAGTAGATGCTTCCTGGCAAAAGACAGAATAACCGTGGCCACGGCCTCTTGCTCCTGATTGCTCCAACCTCAGCCCAGTGGTGGCTGTGGGCATTGGAAATTGCCCAGGACTGATTAAGCAAGAAAAGTGGCTCTTCCTACCATCCCTTCTGCCTTGGACCCTTCCATGTTTCTCACGTCCTTCCATGTTTCTCCTACCTGTGGACTCAGCCAACATAGCTTGCAAGCAGAACATGTAGGTGTCTGCCCCCAAAACACTTTCTCTCCAGTCTGCAAAGAAAACCTTCTAACCCCAAGACCAGTGTTCTGAAAACAAGTCAAAAGAATATGAACTCCTGGAGGACAAAGATCATATCTGAATGGTCTCTGATTCCTCAGAACATTCTAGAGAGAACACAGAGTAGGCACTAAATGAGCTTTGCTAAACTGAAACAAAAGCTTGCTCTATTCGCAGGGAACAAATGTTTTCAAGTCACCTATAAGTAATTCACTCCAAAATAGAGTGTCTTAAGAATTCCAGGAAAATATATTAGAAATTTTCAGTAAGTGTACAAGAGATAACCGAGGTTTCCTTCCTAGGAAGGAAACATATTGCTATGTTTGAAACGCCACTGTAAAGATCAAATGACTGCTAAGTCTGATATAATAAAGACAGACTTGGCATTTACAAGGAAGTGAGCTGCTACTGAAATTCAACTGCATCTCAATACACACACACACACACACACACACACACACACACACGCACACACACATGCATACTCAGACACTACACTGCTGCTTCATTAAATCAATTAAATCTGCCAGTGTTTGGTGGTGATGCTTGGAATTGTCTAATGTTGAAAATCAGGCCACCTACCCATAACAGAAAGAGTGTGTGTGTGTGTGTGTGAGAGAGAGAGAGAGAGAGAGATAGAGAGAGCATGTGAGTGCACACTTTTAATATCCAATATATTTAACATAAAACGTGGTGACTCTTCTGCATGGCAGAGCACTAAGTAATTACTCTGGCCCCAGACATCTTTTCTATATAGGCTTTCTGCACTCTTCCACTCTGTTATTTGTGGAAAGATGGGGGCGCGGTGGGGGAGCAGACGAACTCTTACCATGGCAACCCTTGCAGAACATGTTGCACCTGATACTATCTCTCACTGTTTGGATAGAGAGCACTTCTCACCAGGAAAAGAAGAAAAGATGCATTTGACTTGATTATATGAGTACTTAACAGCCATCAGAGAAACCATAAAAACAATTAAAAGAGCATGCACTTTGTCCCCTCAAGATTTAAAACAGAGTTTGGAGGCTCCTTTCTTTTGAACAAAATCTTCATCTCTTGTGTGGACAAATTCAGAAGTTTGCATATATGACCTTTGATGTCTTCATGTGATGACCAGGTTCTGCCATTGTGCTAAAATGTAAGATGCTGTGTATGTTTGTTATGATTTATTTCCAGTGTTTTTCATCCAAAATGAAAAATATCCTTCCTCAGCAGTTGTTTCCTCTCAGGCATTTACCCCCAGGTTACCTGATTTTAAGGGTCCCTGAACCCACTAAACCAGTTGGCTTTCAATCTCACTCTCTCTCCCTGCAGATCACCACACCCAGACTGTGGCCTGTGAGTCTTCCAGAGTCAAGCAAATACCTTTGCTCTCCTTCCTCACTTTGCTTTGAATTACCCTTTCTGGGCTCTGGCATCCTCCGGTTTTGAGAAGCCTGGTGGAATTGTCTGTGAATTATAAATACTGTCAGGCTACAGGAACATAAAAATCAAGGAGAAGCTGATGGGCTTGCATTGCTTCAAAAATATCATGTAAAGCAGGTGAGACAACATTTTTTTTCCCCCTGATGATCAGTCCACAGTTGGAATACACAGAGTTGTTTTCCAAAAAGTTCTACCTCCCAAGGCCAGATCAAACAGAATGTTACATTGTCAAAGTTCAGATTAGTCAGACAGAAACCATTTGCAGATGTGCTCAGTAAGGTATGATAGTTGATAGTTTCATTCATTCATTCAGAAAGTATTTTGGTGACCATGTGTGAGGCACTGTGCTGGGACACAATGCCTCTTAGTTTCTGCAATCTCACTTTAGACATCAATTCCTCTAGGAAGTGTTCTCTAACTTCTAAAAACTGAGTCAGGTGTCCTCTTCTGTGTTTTCCTGGCACCTTGCGTTTAATCTTAAGGCAGTGTCTAATTGTTTTGTAATAATTCCTTACCCTTTGTAGTAGTAAGGATAGGCTAACCTAAACTTCCAGAGTAAATAAACCGCCAAATTTCAGTACCTTAACAAAGCTGTATTGCTCACTTAAATTACCAATCATTGTGAACTGGATGGCCCTACTGAAATGCTCTTATTTAAGAAACGATTAAAGAATCCAGGCTTCTTCTAGATTAAACTCTTTTTTCTATTCAGAATCCTCTGCTTGCACTTAAATGTACAGAAGTGGAGACAGAAGAGAAAAAATGAGTAGGGAATGGAGAAGAGGGGAGGGGTGGGGAGGGAAAGGGAAGGGAGGGGAAAGGAGGGAAGGGGAGGAGAGGAGAGGAGAGGAGAGGAGGAGAGAAGAGGAGCTATATCTGCTCTTAACTTTCTCAGAAAAGTTAAAAACTGGCAAGAATCCATAATATTGACGTCACTCAGATTGAGGATGGGAAATGTGGAGAAACTTGTGGGTATTTAGTGAGAAATAGTACACTGCCATAATTACCTATATACAAAAACTTTGAGAACAGGGACTGGTTATATGAAAATATTTATTGCATGACGACATGTTTTTACCTGAGAGGAATTGACCAATAGATACACAAATTTATGGGAGAGGAAAGAGAGAGAGAACAATACCATGAGGACTGTCTTTGAATAGGCAAGAGGGAAAGGGTTCAAGGAAACAAGTGAAGAGACTGGCCCCGGACAGAGCTAAAATAGTTCTTCCATGATAAAAGGAGAAAAGGTCTAACACGTTGAAACCCCGTCTCTAATAAAACTACAAAAAAAATTAGCCAGGCGTGGTGGCGGGCGCCTATAGTCCCAGCTACTCTGGAGGCTGAGGCAGGAGAATGGCCAACCCAGGGGGCGGAGCTTGCAGTGAGCGGAGATCGCGCCACTGCACTCCAGCCTGGGTGACAGAGCGAGACACTGTCTCAAACAAAACAAACAAACAAACAAACAAAAAAAACCGAGAAAAGTTTAAGTGTATGGGTACAGAGTATGTGAGTACAAGGAAGTTTGATGGTGGGAGGATGAAGAAATTATCTTCTCATTGCTTCTATTTTCTCAGGGAAATAAGAATGGTTATTGACCAAAGGTGGGAGGGAAGGGAAGAAGTGTTTGCAGTTTAAGAAGTGCTTAAAATTCTGCAGGTTAGCCCACCTTACTCAGATTAGAAGCCAAAGTTTCTAGCAGTTGCTTACAAAGCCCTGCAGTATCAGAAACCCTTAATATGCCTGTTATTCCACCTTGTACTTCTCTTCCCAACTTCTACTCTGCTCCAGCCACGCTCGATTATTGCTTTTCCTCAGAAACTCTAGGCATGCTTTCAGCTCAGGCTTTAGACTATGGACCTTCTGCCTGGGAGGCTTCTCCCTGATATCTGCACGAATGGCCCCCTCATTTCTTTCAGCTCTTTGCTCATATATTGCCATGTTAATGAGGCCAACTCTCAACACCCTATCTTCTGCTGCTGCAATGTACCTATCCCTCTTTCTGGAACTCCCAATCCCTCCCCCTTATTTGGCATTACCAACCCCAACCCTTATTCTCCTCCCTGGTTGGAACTCATCAATGGCATGTTCTTCCCTTTTGTTTTCTCTCTTTCTTTATTTCTGTTTTATTCTACCAGAAAATAAGGACCAAGGCAGCAATTTTTTAAATTTTTGGTTTACTGATAACACCTACAATGGTGGCTGGATTATAACAGAAGTTCACTTCATCAGTATTTTTTTAAAATGAGTCAATTCTCATAGCCTCCTTACCTTATTTATTATTATCATTATTGCATTAGTATCACCCCGTTTTACATGTGAGAAACTGAGGCACAGAGAGATTTAACAATGTTCCAAGGTTGACTTGCTAGCAAACATCTAGGAAGTAGTAGCATTGCACTTGAGACCCTGGCAGTCTAGCTCCAGAGTCCATGTGCACAACCACTTAACTCATCTACTTCTCCATACATATCCTTGGTGCTGTTACTGCAAACTGATGAGTGTAGGTGTTGTTCATAGATATCTTTATTTGACAAATGAGGAAACTGAGTCACATGGTTTAGATTAACTTGCCAAATGCCACACCATTAATAAGAAATTGAGCCAAATTTGATTAAGATATTTTGTTCCTAGGATTTCTGCTTCTAAATACTATGTATGTTTCCTTTCTAAAAATGCTATTGCACAAAATCATCTCTAGAAATCATTAATTTCCTCTTTATTGTTGTACAAAAATCACATGTTTTCCTTCAGGACTGATTTTTTTAAGTGCTGCAAGTATCATTTTACCGAGTGACTGGCCAACCACATCAGATTGTACTGCTCACCCGCAACCATTTAATTACACAGTGCTCGTAAAGCCAGAACTGCTGACCTGAATCCTGTGGTCTTTTCTCTCCATGTGGTAAGCTCTTAATCAATTGAGTGTTCAATTCAGTTTAATTCAATGTTTTTACTGGCTTGAACCATTTCCTCGCTGAGCTCACACAAATACCACCAAGGACTGCCATCTGACCAGGTCTATACGGATTGGAGTCCAGATTTTAATCAGTCTAGTTTCTATGTGTGTGGTCCTTACAGTAAGGTCATTTGGTATCTGATAGTGTAAAAATGTTGACTTTGATACAGAGATTGTTGCCATGAGTCATTGTATGCAGGCCAAGGTCTGTCTGCCAATAATGGCACTAAAGGACTTGTCAGGAAGCATAGAAGAACTGACTGTACTTCTCAACGCTAGTTAGCAAAGGGAGGCTCTGATTAGTATCTCAATCTCTAAGCTGCTGTTTAAGGTATTTAATCATCAAAACATATACATATCCATGTATGCTTCCTGCAGATTCTCATTTGGACCCAGAATCTACATTTGCCCTTGAACTGATGATGGATTTTGTATTATCATTTGCTTGCTTTGAACAGAAAGGCATCTAAATTCTCTCAGCCCTAAGAAGAGACCCTGTATCAATGGGTCTTCTAAATAGTTGCTTGGGGATTCTGTGGCCAGTGGGCAACTCAAGCATGACAATCTTTGTATGAAGCTCCAGGAGTATGCCACTTGCCCATGTCACCTTTTGTTGTGGTCATCTGTTAACTATCTGTCTGCCTGCCTGTCGTTTTTGGGAAATATTTTTCTCCAATTCTATGTAACTATCTTAGTTCTCTATGTTGTCCTCCCTTGTTATTGACAAAAGGGTGTATATAATACCCACTGCTGGTCAGAGTACCCTAAAGTCTGGACATATGGCTGAAAACTAGGGGTGAGCATGCAACCTAAGTAAAATTTGAAGAAGAAAGGATAGGAGAGGAGTCAAAGGCATTTTACAATGTGAATTGCTTGTCCTTTGCAACAAAACACATTGCTCACAAAACATTTACAGCCTAAAACACAAATTTCATAGTTCCTGTATGTCAGAGATTCCAAGAATGCCTCAGCAGGGTCATCTGGCTTAGAGTCTTTCAAAAGACTGCAATGTTGTGTCAGTAAAGGACTCAGTCAACTCAAAGTTCAACTGAAGGAATATATGCTTCCAAGGTCCCTCAGTGGTTATTGTTAGAATTTTGTTCTTAGGAGTTATTGAACTAGGGGACTCAACTTCCCACTGGCTGTTGGCCAAAGGCAGTTTTCAGTTCCTTGTCACCTTTGACTGTCCATAGGGAAGCTGGCTTCCCCAGAGTGAGCAAGTAAGGGGTCAAGAGAGGTAGTTACAGTGAAAGGGAGCATGACAGCAAGATAGAAGCCACAGTCTTTCACAATGAATCAAGAAAGTGATAGCCCATCACTTCTGGCATACTCTATCCATTTAAAGCAATACATTCTTTACATTTCTAGGTCCAGCCCATGCTCAGTGGAGGGGATTATACAAAAGCATGTCGGGAAAGAAGTGGGCATCATCTGGAGCCATGTTAGAAGTCGGCTACCACAACAGTGCTTCTATATATGTGAACCCAAGGCTGACAGTAACCCATTTGGGGCAAACACATTGGAAGAAGTATTCTCCTCTCAACAACCAGATGCAGTCCAGATATGCCTATGTCAAGAAACAAAGCACCTCTCCTTGGAGAATGCATCCCCAAGTCAGAGCACATGGGTTGACTTACAGAGACTACCATCACTGAGCAGTGCACACACTATAAAACTGAGAAGAGAAGCTCTGTGTTCACTATTGCCTCATTTCCTGCCAATGCACAATTCTCTGTTAAATAATGACACTTTGAAAGTGAAGTCCAACCTGTTCTGTTTCAGAAGAGTAAAGGCTTTGATAGGGATCACAGTCAATGCAATATCTCTCATTAAGTAAGAGAATGTAAATGACATCCCTGAAATTAAGCCACTAGCTTTAAAGCACTATGCAAATATAAGGAATTATTACCATTAGCTAGTCTGGTGAATTCAACTAATCCCACCTAATACCAGCATTTTATTTTGAGAACCCTGTAATTAACTTCAGATTCTCATCCTGCTTTTATTCAGCAAAGCTTTACTGAGTACCATTTTTTTATCACATACTTTCAGGCAGATAGGAGTCATGATGCCGAATAAAACAAACAGTGCCAGGTATGGGTGGCTTTTCATACAGATGGCATAACTAGACACCTTCATGCACTCAAAGGGACTCAAATGCTACATTTCTCTTACTCCATACCATCTCACTGTCATTACTCTATGTGCCTGAGACTCCCAAAGGAGGAGAGCTAACTCTTAGTGCCTACAATATGCCATACACTAAACCATGTGGTTTATCTATATTTGTTATAATCAGGTAACTTTCTGGGGCAACTATCCTCCATGCAGTATTTAGTGCTCAGGATACTTTCATCTTGTGATTTCACCATCTCCAAACAAGCCGTCCTTCAGGCTGCTCATAAGGAAGAGAGATCGAAGAATTTGGCAATGGTTTTTTACTGCCTTAGGCTGGAAACGATCTGTGTCACTTCTGCTCATAACCCATTGTCCGAAATCGTTGAAATGGCCTGGACAAACTCTAAAGGGGCTGAGAACTCTGGTCTTCTGTGCTCAAAAGAACATGGCAAACTAATAACGTCTACAACCACATCCACTATTTTCTTCCTACAAAAGATGCTGCAGAGTCTTAGAAAGTACAGGTAACCTTTCCAAGGTGATTCAGCAGAGCGTGGATTAGAACTTCAGTCTGTCTGGTTTCAAAACACAGGTTTTGTTTCATTTTACACCACAACAACCTACCACTTGGTGGAACCATTCCTTTAGGAATTGCTTACTAAGATATTCATTTTCAAGTGGCATGTATTAAAAAGTACATTCTGAATGCCTTATCCCAATCCGATCCTAAGGCAATGAGCTCTCTCCCATATATGAACAACTCTCACAGAGGCTTTACCTGTCTTGAGTCTTTTTGCATCCTCTACCCATCCACAGACCATCTGAAAATTCTGTGTGTGACTCTAAAACTCTATTTACCGAAAGCTGTTATTTAAGAAGCCACTGTTTCATTCTCCCTTTATCCAGTCTCTGCTTTCAGGAAAGACTACAACATCCATGCTGTGTCATTATAGTTAAGGAAAGTCAACATATTCTATTTTCCATCCATCCCCTATTCCTCCATCAGACACTACCAAGTGGTTATCTGAAGGAGGAAAGCACCGCCTGAGAAGAAGGGGAATGTTTGGGGCCAGTGTTTAATGTCTTCCCTGAAAACCCCATGACACCATAGATCTGACTTGATATTTTTCTTTCTACTGATTTTGTATGGCTGACTTAAGAAAACAAACAATGATAACAACAAAAATACTAGTACAAAAGCGTAGGAACACAATTAAGCAAGACCTGAAAACTGAGTTGGCAGAGTAGCAGCCTGCTAACTTGTCACCATTGCCAAAAGATGAATGGCAATACCTGTTCTCACAAAATCTTTAAGAGAAGATAAACAATGTGAAAAAATTATAGCTCAAGAAAGAAGCTGTCAAATCCCTTTGCATGTCCACAGGAAAAAGAGACCATGTGCTGCTAAGGTAATCAGTGAAGGCTTCATGGGAGAATTGGTATTAGATAATAGTAACAACACTAATGATAAAATGGAAATACAGCCAAGTTAACATGAATAGAACTAATTATACCAGAAATTTTACCAAACACTTTATATATTCATAACTCATTTATATATTTGTTAACCCATTTAGTCCTTAGGATAATTCTAGGAGATATTTATTTACTCATTCAATACATATTTACTGAGTCTCTGCTCTGTGCAGGCAGTCTGTGAGCTGAAGTTATGGCAAAGAGCAAGACAGAAAATATCGTTACTCCCTTGCCACTGTCTACTGAGAACTACCACTATAATTTTCTTTTACACAAAACTGAGGTACGAAGGAGTTAAGTATACTACCAAAGGTCACACACACTTTCAGTGTCCAAGCCAGGATTGGATTGCAGCCAGTAAGGAACAGAGCATGTTTATCTACTACATTTTCCCAACATGTGGTAACAGTGATAGCAACAGTAGACAGACAGTTTCCTAGGCAGATAGGGATGGATCTCAAGTGAAACTTGACCTTCAGGCCAAGGATAGTCTAAAGCTTGAAAACACAGCTACCAGTTACAGATAGAATCCATGAACCACAGTGAGAACGTTCATCCCTGTTTTGCCAACTCTCATTTGATTGGTTCTTTCTGAATGATGCCTTTTAACCAATCAAATGAAGCCTTTTCCAAGCCTACCCATAAATCAGCATGATTTCCCCATTCTAAGCCCATAAGAATCCCAGACTCAGCCTCATAGATGGCTACCCACTTTTGGGTCCCTTCTCACTGTCAAGGGCTTTTCTTTGGCTCAATAAATTTTACTCTGTCTTACCCCCTCTCTAGTGTCCCCATACCTTAGTACTATAGGTCATGGGACAAGAACCTGGAACTCGCCAAACTGCTGGAGGAAAGAGCTGTAATGCTTCTGCTCACTGAGCTGCGGGCAGTGGGAGTAAATGAGCTGTAACACTCCCTCCTGCTCACCAAAGTATGACAGTGGAGAAGCCACAACAATAGGACAATAATGAAAATAACAATCATGTCAGATAACATTTAGTGAACATTTTAATGGCAAGTGCTATGTGACTTTATGTGGGTACTTTATTTATTCTGCAATAAAGTCCTGTGAATATAATAACTAGAATAGGTTTGTGACATGGTAAGATCCTGCATTCTTAAATCGGGTCACCATATTTGAAATCTTAGTACTTCCTGGTACTTGGCTAGCTGTGTTGCCTGTTCCTCAATTGTCTCATCTGTAAACTAAGTAACACGACTAGCCAGTATCACAGAAAACTGAGGTTTTTGCACTAGTATTATGGACATGCATCTGCCTCCTATATTTTAAGTGTTCTGAAGTTAGTGGCATATCTGAGCACTTGCTGTGCCCCAGCACCTGACTTATGGGAAATGCTCAATAAAAAAATTCATAAATGAGTGCAGGATTGGTTGAATAAGAAATCTTGATCTCGTTAAACAATTTTCATGAATCAAAGCTCAGGGTATGAGCTCTACGAATTCAGGAACCTCACAGTATTCCAGAAACGATTCCAGAGACAACCACACATTGGAAGGATTATCCTTAATCAATATGGGAAACTTACCGCAAGCCAAGGCAAGTACCCATTGCTGCATGGAAGCCTCTGTATACTCAAGGGTGACAGTTCTGTAGCAGAGACCAAAAAGAGGCAACTTTTTCTGTCTCACTATTGACCTTGGGTTTGGGTTCAATTATAAAGAAATTGGATCAGAAAGTAACTTCAGGCTGTACAATCTTTCTTAGCACAGGAAGAGTTGCCCTGAAGCAGACAGACACTGAATTGGTACTCAATAGTGCAAGCCACATCCTGGTGTTGTAAACACATTATTGAATCCTCTGCAATTGTAGGAATGCATGGATATGAGCGGAAGCTAGATATTTTCAAAGTTGGCATGAAAGAGGGAACTGATGTGCTCAAGCTCCATCCATTTTCTTTTCCACTAATGAATACTCCTTTTATTCCAAAGTCTCCCAAGTGACTCCCCTGACAATATAGGTAATTAATGGGCCATTCTTCTTGATTCCGATACTGTTGAAAATGTGAGAGGCCTAATAATTGAATCTGCATCTAAACATTCCCATCATCTGAGTGACTAAGAGTACATTAAATTAATAACAATTTTTCTTCTAGGAACTTCTTTATAGCTTATTGATAATGATCCTTTGACAAAAGAGAAAATGCATTTAGTGAAACTTTGCCAAATCAGACTGGAAGAGGAATTTTCCTTGATTCCTCTTGAGATGAGATTTAAGATTGGACTTCAATAAAGTCAGGAAAGTATAGGGTCAATGATAAGGTTCTCAAAAAGTCAGAAGTAATTAAGAAGCACAAGTTGACTTTGAAGATTGTTGTTTAATTTTTTTAATGATTTAAGGCTAAGGATTATTTTAAACTTTTTTATAAAAGTTCTTTATTCTAGATATGAGTCCTTTGCAGAATACATATGTGGTTTTAAAATATTCTTGTTCACATGTAACTTGTCATTTTGCCTTTTTTTAAAAAAAAATTATTATACATTAAGTTCTGGGATATATGTGCAGAATGTGCAGGTTTGTTACGTAGGTATACACGTGCCATGGTGGTTTGCTGCACCCATCAATCAGTCATCTACATTAAGGATTTCTCCTAATGCTATCCCTCCCCAGCCCTCCACCCCCGACAGGGCCCAGTGTGCAATGTTCCTCTCGCTGTGTCCATGTGTTCTCATTGTTCAACTCCCACTTATGAGTGAGAACATGCGGTGTTTGATTTTCTGTTTCTGTGTTAGTTTGCTGAGAAGATGTTTTCCAGCTTCATCCATGTCCCTGCAAAGGACATGAACTCATCCTTTTTAACAGCTGTACAGTATTCCACAGTGTATATGTGCCGCGTTTTCTTTATCTAGTCTATCGTTGATGGACATTGGGTTGGTTCCAAGTGTTTGCTGTTGTGAATACTGCTGCAATAAACATACGTGTGAATATGTCTTTATAATACAATGATTTACAATCCTTTGGGCATATTACCAATAATGGGATTGGTAGGTCAAATGTTATTTCTTGTTCTAGATCCTTGAGGAATCACTAGACTGTCTTCCACAATGGTTGAATGAATTTATACTCCCACCAATAGTGAAAAAGCCTTCCTATCTCTCCACATCCTCTCCAGCATCTGTTCTTTCCTGACTTTTTAATGATCACCATTCTAACTTGCAATGAGATACGATGAGATGGTATCTCATTGTGGTTTTCATTTGCATTTCTCTAATGAACAGTGATGATGACCTTTTTTTCATATGTTTGTTGGCCACATAAATGTCTTCCTTTGAGAAGTATCTGTTCATATCTTTTGCCCACTTTTTGATGGGGTTGTTTTTTTTTTTCTTGTAAATTTGTTTAAGTTCCTTGTAGATTCTGGATATTAGCCCTTTGTCAGATGGATAGATTGAAAAATTTTTCTCCCATTCTGTAGGTGGCCTATTCACTCTGATGAAAGTTTCTTTTTCTGTGCAGAAGCTCTTTAGTTTAATTAGATCCCATTTGTCAATTTTGGCTTTCGTTCCCATTGTTTTTGGTGTTTTAGTCATGAAGTCTTTGCCCATGCCTATGTTCTGAATGGTATTGCCTAGGTTTTCTTCTAGGATTTTTATGGTTTTAGGTCTTAGTTCAAGTCTTTAATCAATGTTGAGTTAATGTTTTGTATAAGGTGTAAGGAAGGGGTCCAGTTTCAGTTTTCTGCATATGACTAGCCAGTTTTCCCAACACCATTTATTAAACAGGGCATCCTCTCCCCATTACTTGTTTTTGTCAGGTTTGTCAAAAATCAGATGGTTGTAGATGTGTGGTGTTATTTCTGAGACCTCTGTTCTGTTCCATTGCTCTATGTATCTGGTTTTTGTTTTGTTTTGTTTTGTTTTTTAACCAGTGCCACGCTATTTTTGTTACCGTAGTCTTGTAGTATAGTTTGAAGTCAGGTAGTGTGATTCTTTTTACTTAGGATTGTCTTGGCTATATGGGCTTTTTTTTGGTTCCATATGAAATTTAAAGTAGATTTTTCTAATTCTCTGAAGAAAGTCAATGGCAGCTTGATGGATATAGCATTGAATCTATAAATTACTTTGGACAGTATGGGCATTTTCATGATATTGATCCTTGCTATCCATGAACATGGAATGTTTTTCCATTTGTTTGTGTCCTCTCTTACTTCCATGACCAGTGGTTTGTAGTTCTACTTGAAGAGGTCCTTCAAATCCCTTGTAAGTTGTATTCCTAGGTATTTTATTCTCTTTTTGAAATTGTGAATGGGAGTTCACTCATGATTTGTCTATTATTGGTGTACAGGAATACTTGTGATTTTTGCACGTTTATTTTGTATCCTGAGGCTTTGCTGATGTTGCTTATCAGCATAAGGAAATTTTCAGCTGACACGATGGGGTTTCCTAAATATACAATCATGTCATCTGCAAATGGAGATAATTTGACTCCCTATTTGAATACCCTTTATTTATTTCTCTTGCTTATTTGCCCTGGCCTGAACTTACAACACTATGTTGAACAGGAGTGGTGAGAGAGGGCATCCTTGCCTTGTGCCAGTTTTCAAAGGGAATGGTTCCAACTTTTGCCCACTCAATATGATATTGGCCGTGGGTTTGTCATAAGTAGTTTTTATTACTTAGAGATATGTTCCATCAATAAGTAGCTTATTGAGAGCTTTTAGCATGAAGGAATGTTGAATTTTATAGAAGGCCTTTTCTGCATCTGTTGAGATAATCTGTGGTTTTTGTCATTGGTTCTGTTTATGTGATGGATTGCATTTATTGATTTGCGTATGTTGAACCAGCCTTGCATCTCAGGGATAAAGCCAACTTGATTGTGGTGGATAAACTTTTTGCTGTGCTACCGGATTTGGTTTGCCAGTATTTTATTGAGGATTTTCGCATCTATGTTCATCAGGGATATTGGCCTGAAATTTTCTTTTTTTGTTGTCTCTCCCCCAGGTTTTGGTATCAGGAAGATGCTGGCCTCATAAAATGAGTTAGGGAGGAGTCCCTCCTTTTCTATTGTTTGGAATAGTTTCAGAAGGAATGGTACCAGCTCCTCTTTTTACGTCTGGTATAATTCGGCTGTGAATCCGTCTGGTCCTGGGCTTTTTTTTTTTTTTTTTGGTTGTTAGGCTATTAATTACTGCCTCAATTTCAGGAGTTGTTATTGGTCTATTGAGGGATTTGACTTCTTCCTGGCTTAGTCTTGGGAGGGTGTACGTGTCCAGGCATTTATCCATTTATTCTAGATTTTCTAGTTTATTTGCATAGAGGTGTTTTTAGTATTCTCTGATGCTAGTTTGTATTTCTGTGGGATCAGTGGTGACATCCCCTTTATCATTTTTTTATTGTGTGTATTTGATTCTTCTCTCTTTTCTTCTTTATTAGTCTCACTTGCAGTCTATCTATTTTGTTATTCTTTAAAAATAAAGCTAGCTCCTGTATTCATTGATTTTTTTGAAGGGTTTTCTGTGTCTCTGTCTCCTTCAGTTCTGCTCCAATCTTAGTTTTTTCTTGTCTTCTGCCAACGTGAATTTATCTGCCCTTGCTTCTCTAATTCTTTTAACTGTGATGTTAGCGTGTCGAATTTAGATCTTTCTCGCTTTCTCTTATGGGCATCTAGTGCTATAAATTTCCCTCTAAGCACCACTTTAGCTGTGTCCCAGAGATTCTGGTATGTTGTCTCTTTGTTCTCATTGGTTTCAAAGAACTTCAATATTTCTGCCTTAATTTCATTATTTACCCAGTAGTCATTCAGGAACAGGTTGTTCAGTTTCCATGTTTTTGTGCAGTTTTGAGTGAGTTTCTTAATCCTGAGTTCTAATGTGATAGCACTGTGGCCCGAGAGACTGTTTATTATGATTTCCATTCTTTTGCATTTGCTGAGGAGTGTTTTACTTCCAATAATGTGGTCAATTTTAGAATAAGTGTGATGTGTTGCTTAGAAGAATGTATATTCTATTGATTTGGGGTGGACAGTTCTGTAGATGTCTATTAGGCCTTCTTGGTCCAGGGCTCAGTTCAAGTCCTGAATATCCTTGTTAATTTTCTGTCTCTTTGATCTGTCAAATACTGACAGTGGGGTGTTAAGTCTCCCGCTATTGTTGTATGGGATTCTGAGTCTCTTTGTAGGTCTCTAAGGATCTGCTTTACGAATCTGCGTGCCCCTGTAGTGGTTGCATATATATTTAAGATAACTCTTCTTGTTTCATTGATCCCTCTACCATTATGTAATGCCCTTCTTTGTCTTTTTTGATCTTTGTCGGTTTGAAGTCTGTTTTATCAGAGACTAGGATTGCAACCCCCTGCTTCATTTTGCTTTCCATTTGCTTGGTAAATATCCCTCTATCCCTTTATTTTGAGCCTATTTTTGTCTATACATGTGAGATGGGTCTGCTACATACAGCACACCGATGTATCTTGACTCGTTATCCAATTTGCCAGTCTGTGTCTTTTAATTGGGGCATTTAGCCCATTTACATTTAAGGTTAATATTGCTATGTGTGAATCCGATCCTGTCTTTATGATGCTAGCTGGTTATTATCATTAGTTGAGGCAGTTTCTTCATATTGTTGATGCTCTTTACAATATAGTCTGTTTTTGCATTGGCTGGTACCAGTTTTTCTTTTCCATATTTAGTGCTTCCTTCAGGAGCTCTTGTAAGGTAGGCCTGTTGGTGACAAAATGTCTCAGCATTTGCTTGTCTGTAAAGCATTTTATTTATCCTTCACTTATGAAGCTTAGTTTGGCTGGATATGAAATTCTGGATTGAAAATTCTTTTCTTTAAGAATGTTGAATATTGGCCTCCACTCTCTTCTTTCTTATAGGGTTTCTGCAGAGATACCATATCTGCTGTTAGTCTGATGGACTTCCCTTTGTGGGTAACTCGATTTTCTCTCTGTCTGCCCTTAACCTTTATTCTTTCATTTCAACCTTGGTGAATCTGACAATTACGTGTCTTGAGGTTGCTCTTCTAGAGGAATATCTTTGTGGTGTTCTCTGTATTTCCTGAATTTGAATGATGGGCTCTCTTGCTATGTTGGGGAAATTCTCCTGGATAATATCCTGAAGACTGTTTCCCAATTTGGTTCCATTCTCCTCGTCACTTTCAGGCACACCAATCAAATTGTAGGTTTGGTCTTTTCACATAGTCCCGTATTTATTGTAGGCTTTGTTCATTCCTTTTCATTCTTTTTTCTCTAATCTTGTCTTCACACTTTATTTCATTAAGTTGATCTTCAGTCTCTGATATCCTCTCTTCTACCTGATCGATTTGACTATTGATTCTTGTGTCTGCTTCACAAAGTTCTCATTCTGTGTTTTTTAGTTCCATCAGGTCATTTATGTTCTTCTCTAAACTGGTTATTCTAGTTAGCAATTCCTCTAACCTTTTTTAAAGGTTCTTAACTTCCTTGTATTGGGTTAGAACATGATCCTTCAGCTCAGAGGAATTTGTTGTTACCCTCCTCTGTAGCCTACTTCTGTCAATTTGTCAAATTCATTCTCTGTTCAGCTTTGTTCCCTTGCTGATGAGGAGTTGTGATCCTTCAGAGGAGAAGAGGTGTTCCGTTTTTTGGAATTTTCAGCCTTTTTGCACTGGTTTTTCCTCATCTTCATGGATTTACCTACCTTTGGTCTTTGATGTTTGTGACCTTCAGATGGGGTTTTTCTGTGGACATCCTTTTTGTTGATGTTGATGCTATTCCTTTCTGTTTGTTAGTTTTCCTTCTAACAGTCAGGCCCCTCTGCTGCAGGTCTGCTGGAGTTTGCTGGAGGTCCACTCCAGACCCTGTTTGCCTGGGTATCATCAGTGTATCCATTGAAGCCTGCAGAACATCAAAGTTGCTGCCTCTTGCTTCCTCTGGAAGCTTCATCCCAGAGTGGCACACACCAGATGCCAACTGGAGCTCTCCTGTATGAGGTGTCTGTTGATCCCTGCTTGGAAGTATCTCCCAGTCAGGAGGCATGGGGGCCAGGGACCTACTTGAGGACGCAGTCTGTCCTTTAACAGAGCTTGAGCACTGTGCTGGGAGATCTGCTACTGTCTTCATAGCCGGCAGGCAGGAACGTTTAAGTCTGCTGCAGCTGCGCCCACAGCCACCCCTTCCCCCAGGTGCTCTGTCCCAGGGAGACAGGTGCTTTATCTATAAGCCCCTGACTGGAGCTGCTGCCTTTCTTTCAGAAATGCCCTGCCCAGAGAGAAGGAATCTAGAGAGAGAGTCTGGTTACAGCAGCCTTGCCGAGCTGCGCTGGGCTCCGCCCAGTTTGACCTTCCCAGAGGCTTTGTTTACACTCTGAGGGGAAAACCGCCGACTCAAACCTCAGTAATGGCGGACGCCCCTCACCCCACCAAGCTCCAGCATTTCAGATTGACTTCAAACTGCTGTGCTGGCACGAGAATTTCAAGCCAGTAGATCTCAGCTTGCTGGGCTCCATGAGTGTTGGATCTGCTGAGCTAGACCACTTGACTCCCTGGCTTCAACCTCCTTTCCAAGGGAGTGAACAATTCTGTCTGGCTGGCATTCCAGGTGCCACTGGGGTATTTAAAAAAAAAAAAAAAAAAAAAACCCACCTCTAGCTCAGTGTCTGCCCAAACGGTCCCTCAGTTTTCTGCTTGAAGCCCAGGGCCCTGGTGGTGTAGGCGCCCAAGAAAATCTCCTGGTCTGTGGGTTGTGAAGACCGTGGGAAAAGTGTAGTATCTGGGCTGGAATGCATCATTCTTAATGGTACAGTTCCTCATGGCTTCTCTTGGCTAAGGGAAGGGGTTCCTAAACCCCTTGCACTTCCCAGGTGAGGTGATACCCCACCCTGCTTTGGCTTGCCCTCTGTGGGCTGCACCCACAGTCTAACTAGTCCCAATGAGATGAGCTGAGTACCTCAGTTGGAAATGCAGAAATTACCCGCCTTTTACATTGATCTCGCTAGGAGCTGCAGACCAGAGCTGTTCCTATTCGGCTGTCTTGCCAGCCACCTGCCTATTTTTAACTTTGCGATAAAAAATTTCAGATGTGGTAACTTTCAAAATCAAAATTAGTAATATTTAATACTTTTGAGGTTATTTGATTTAAATTTTTTTCTAATCAATTATCTCCAGGATTTCAGCAATAGAAATTAAAGTTGGGTTGACTCTGATTTTTTGGAGTGGGTAATGCAAAATGAAAGTCAAGAAGTCACAAATGTTTCCCAGCCACACAGAAGTCTACCTTTTCTGAAGTTGGTCTTAGGGAATGTTAGTGGAAGTTTCTTCTCCCCCTCCTAAAGGAACTTCTACCCTGACTTCAAATGCACAGGGCAGGATAAGCTAATTTAGAAGATGCTCTAGTTTATGAATTGTTCAAATAAAAGTTTCCTATACCTGAGGAATACTGTGGCATTTTCTTGCACTCAAGGTAATGTGGTATATCCTGAGAAAAATTGCCATAGGTTTTAAAATCATTTACACTAAAATATTCCAAGTATTGCATTAACCATTTGAGGACACACAAGATGAAAAATAAATAATTACTCTAGAAAAAAAATCAGTTGCCATTTTATGCTTTTTCTTAGTAATATGGACAACATGTGACACAAGCAAGTAGTCGAGAAAAATATTTCTGAGGCTATATTAGCAGGAATCACAATGGAAATCTACTTCCCAGGCAAAAGGAAAGAGAAATAAAGAGACAAGAAAAAAGAGATAATGTATTTACAGAACCACAAATTGACTAGCAGTTCAGAATGTCAATATCCAAGGAGTCAGAGTTTAGAACAATATGAAAAGAGCTCTAAATGCTTTGATAAGAAATCAGTATGGTGAGACAGCTTTTCTTAAACACCAGTTTCCCACAAGATATTAATCAACTTGCCTCAGAAGCATACATTTTGTAGTCAAATAAGTTTGGGAAATGGTGAATACTAAATTCACTACCCTGGAAATCCAAAATGCACCCTAGATGTTAAAAACTCAGTCAAGCCTTGGAGGAAAGAAATCTATATGACATGGTTCCACCTAACATTTTCTAATTCGCTATATCATGGAACAAACCTGCTCTCTCTTCATACATACACATGCATTCCTTTCTTCTTTCTCCTTTCTTTCCTGTAATTATCTTTCCTGGGTACCCATTAACACCTACTACTATTCACAATTGTGATCCATTGCAGGTTTTTAAAGTGAATTCAGATTAGAAGTAGACAGACTAAACCAAAAGCTACAGCATTAATGTGATCAAAGTGAAAAGAAATAAACATCATACTAACTGATGCGTCTGTTATGTGTTACTGGTAGTTACTTTAAGATAGAAAACAAAAAGACCAGGTTCAAAAAAGAAGATGCATTGCTTAGCCTTGGAAATTTGTGACTTCTGTGGCACATTTCTGGAGAGTTGTCAAGAAAGCAGTTCAAGATGTGCAGGAAGAATTCAGAAGAGCACCTGAGGCATGGTGTTAGGAGTCATCAATATTTCATTGATTTGTAAAGCAATGCAAATGTTAAACTTGTAAAGCAACATACTATGTTAAATCTAATTTTTGACATGGATCCCAATCTATTGCAAACCCAAACTTGCAGAGTCTATTATTAACTTGTAGAAGAATGAGAATGCTAAGTAGCATAAGAAGTCTACAAGTCATAAGACTTATGTTGTACTTTTAGTTATACTGAAAATCCAAGATTAAAAAGTAGATTGAAGTAGACCATTTAGCTCCATTGTGGCTCTGTTTACAACATGCCTAGGCAACCAGTTGATTATTGAAATAATCAGTCTAGCCAGTTACCAGGTATCATTTAAATAAAACTAAGAAGAACATGAGTTACCTTAACTTGTAAAATTATAAACCCATACATGAATGTTTTGTTATAAAACATAATCTTTGCCCAGTTATCCCTTCTGACTGAAATTCCCCATCACTCATTTGTCTGTTGGACAAACCCAAATCAGCTTTAAGTCCAAGCTGAAGGTCTATCCCCTCCATGAAACCTTTTCTAGTTATCTTCACCAACACTTAAGATAAAATAAACTACTTTTTTTTCACAGTTGTAACACCACTGCTATTCTCGCCAACTTCAAGAATAAAGCTGTGGATCCTCACAGTGAGTGTTATAGTTCTTAAAGATGGTGTGTCCAGAGTTTGTTCCTTCAGATGTTCAGATGTGTCCAGAGCTTCTTCCTTCCGGTGGGTTTGGGGTCTCGCTGACTTCAGGAATGAAGCTGCAGACCTTCACAGTGAGTGTTACAGCTCTTAAAGGTGGCGCGCCCAGAGTTGTTTGTTCGTCCTACTGGGTTAATGATCTCGCTGACTTCAGGAATGAAGCCACAGACCCTCTCAGTAAGTGTTACAGCTCATAAAGGTAGTGTGGACACATACAGTGAGCAGCAGCAAGATTTATTGTGTAGAGCAAAAGAACAAAGCTTCCACAATGTGGAAGGGGACCCAAGTGGGTTGTGCTGCTGGCTCAGGTGGCCAGCTTTTATTCCCTTATTTGTCCCTGCCCATGTCCTGCTGATTGGTCCATTTTACAGAGTGCTGATTGGTGCATTTACAATCCTTTAGCCAGACACAAAAGTTCTCCAAGTCCCCACCTGACCCAGAAGCTCAGCTGGCTTCACCTGTCAATCTCCCCTTTAAATAGGACACCCCAAATGCTGTTGGGAATTGGACGATGACTACTCTAGTGACTTCCTGCTGGATAGGGGTGAAGAAGGGGCCCTGCAGTTGTAGTGTCCGCCAGAGGGCAACTCTTTAGGCCAGTGAAAGAGCCAGTGGGTCAGTCCAGGAGTCCTTGATAGAAGTTGTTAGCTGAGCTCATTTGGGGTTCCATTTGTAAGACCATCTGTAGCTTGATGGCCTCAATTCTAGAGGAAACAAATTTGACAAGGAGGTTAAAAATACAGGGCCCAAAGGTGAGTAAGAGCAAGATGGCTGTCACAGGACCTAGAAAGGGGAGAGGCCATGTCGCCCAACTCCAGAGGTTGGTATAAGAGTTTGAAAGGGATTGTCTGATTTCAGAAGCCTTTTCCTATAAATGCCAGACAGCGTCTCATACTATCCCTGACTGGTTAGTGTAAAACCAACACTCTTCCCCTAAGAAGGTGCAGAATCCTCCTTTCTCAGTAGTGAGGAGGTCTAGGCCTTGGCAGTTTGGGAGAGTCACCGCTGCCAAAGAGTCTATTTGGGATTGTAGAGTAAGGATAGATTTCTTTATTTCTTGCAAACTGTCTGAGAAATCCTTTGAGAGTGTGTGGTAGTAGGATAATGAAGTAGCTAGAGTGGCTATTCCAGTTCCTGTAGCAGTAGCCATTCCTAACCCTATAAGTAAGAGTATTAGTTGTATGGCTCTGCACTGACAGACTTGAGCTTTGAGGGGTACTGATAGGGTCTGATTTCCTGGGGCAGTGTTAATGTTGGGGCTTGGAAAGACTAAAGTGCAGGTGCCTGTCCAGTTAGTGGGTAGGCAGACATAAGAAGAATATACCTTGGCTGGGTAGACAGAATTGGCTGTGCATGTTAAAAAGGTGTGTGAGTTTGTTGTTTTCATTTTCCTATACTCCTAGAGTACTTGCCAAGATAGCTCCAGTGAGCAGCTGGAAAGCGGTGTTGGGAGATAACCAAGTGACTCCCTGTGTTCTGTTTTCTCACTGGAGAAAAAACTATTTTGTATCTACTAGGAACCATTCAAGAGAGTGATTGAAAGAGGGGATGAGAAGGCATTCACCAGTGGTGGGGGCACTGCTGCAGGGGGTGCAGGGGTGAATGGTCATGCAGGAAGTATGTTTGCCATTATAAAACCTGGACTGTTTGTTAAGCAGGGAGGAGGTGATGACTTTTGGAGGCCTTCAGAAGTGGACAAGCCATCTGAATGGAGCTCTTTGGGTGACTCGGAAGTTACTCTGATCAGTTGGGGCTTGAAGTTGTAGGGTGTAATTACACTGATGGGGTATTAGGTGCCCCAGGGGCAGGCCAGATAACAGGTTGTGTTGGATGCATAAAGGGTAGCTTGGAAAGTTAAGATAGTATTCATAGCTATGGGACCATGTATGGGCTCTTCAATGTTTGTGTAATAGGTGAGGTTGGAAATGTAAGAATGTAAAAGTTGGATTGCATGTCCTGTTAGGGTATTCTTGGTCCTATCAGAGATGGGAAGTTGGCTAATTATTGCATATTTAGAAGTTGGAAAGAGTCTTTTCCTTTGTAATGAGGGTGGTAGGTTAAGTTGGTAAAGACCCAAGTTTTTGTGGGAATGGGAGTGGCAACGTAAGCAGAGGTTGATAGAGAGATACAAAGCCAACAGTCATTTGCCAGGGAAGGACTGGACTGGTTTAACCAAGAGTGGGTTAAGTTGAGAGTCTTGTAGTGGTAATTAGGAGCTAGTGGAAGGGGAGGGGTGATTGTATGAGGTATTCAAGGAAGCAGGAGGGATAGACAGGCAAAGAGTAAACAGGAAGGTAAAGAGGGTGCTCTGGAAGACAAGATCGTTTTATCCAGTCTGAGTTAAAGGTAGGACTAAATTTCTGTCAAAAGGAAGGAAGATAGAAAGAAAGTTGATGTGATTAGGATTTTCGTCCCGTCAGGAGCTACAGTGTATAGCCCTATCACAACGAGTATGGTTAGTATACTGCTTAATAATATGATGAAATAGTAAAAGGATTCCATTAAAGGGGCAAGGAGAAGTGTAAAGATAAAGATTATGTAGGTTTTCACTTATCTTTTTTAAGGAGGAAGGAGTTTTGCCTCAGGATCAGCGGTAGGGGCATTTTTACTCTGGGATGTTTCCTTCCAAAATAGGAGATGAAAGTCCTCCAACGATTCGCAGGTGTACGGAGGCTGGTCTGGCTGATCTCGGGACTCCTGAGCTGATGGTCCTGCAGGTTCCTCAGGGGGTGTCCAAAATTTAACTCAGGTGTGGTGAATCCAAGATTCTACTCCTGCCACCTTAACTGCAGTGGGGGTAGAGAGGATTACCGAGTATGGTACTTCCCACAAAGAGTCCATAGATTGGGAGGTAGAGGGGAAAGATTTGACCAACACTAGATCTCCTGGTTGAAACAACTCTGTTCCCTTTTCTCTGTGACATCCTTCAGGTAGGTTTTAAAGGTTTCATTGATATTTTGCCAAAACGTTTTATCTTTCACCAACGTGGCCATTTCCTGATCAAGTAGGAGGTCATTTGTGAGAAAAGGTCGTCCATACAACATTTCATGTGGACTGAGCCCCATTTTGTGAGGAGAATTCGGATTCTCAACAAGGCCATGGGCAAAAGAGTAGGCCGTGGGAGATGAGTTTCTTGTGTTGGTTTCCTTAAGTGCCTCTTGAGCGTTTCATTAGCCTTCGTGACCTTCCCTAAGGATTGTGGTCTTCAGGCGCAGTGAAGGTGTTATTGTATCCCTAGCGCCCTGGAAATACCCTGAGTTATTGTGACTTTAAAAGCCAGACCACTGTTGCTCTGTAAGCTTTGGGGAAGCCCAAATCTAGGAATTATTTCTTGAATTAGGACTTTAATCACTTCCTGAGACTTCTCTGTCTTGCAGGGGAAAGCTCCTATCCAATTTGTAAAGGTATCAACACAGACCAACAAGTATTGAAATCCCTTTGACTTAGGCATATGGGTGAAGTCTGTCAGTCCTCTCCAGGATAGTGACCTATTCTTTGTTCCCCCAAAGGAGCCTTATGATGGACAAAGAGATTATTCCTTTGGCACACCTCACAGGCTTTGACTACCTGTTGGATGGTCCAGAGGAGATCTGGCCCTGTAAATAGGGATTTGGCCATTTGATGAGTGTTTTCAATACCCATATGAAAAGTTTGGTGGAGGGTTTTAAGTATTTTCCACTGACTGGCTTTGGGTACCTTTCCTCCTTCTGTCGTTAACCACTCCGAGGGGAGAAAACTATGCCCCTATGAAAGTCCCCATTCTGTTTCAGTTAGGGAATACTGGGGCTTAATCTCTTGGAGGGGGTTGTTCCATACCAAGGGTCCTTCCATAGGTATTTCTAAAGGGAGGTTCCACCTGGCAGCAATTTTGGCCTCAGCATCTGCCTGATGGTTTCCTTCTGCCTTTTCTCCTTCACCTTTCTGATGGCTTTGGCAGTGCAAGATTGCCACCACCTTGGGTTTTTGCACTGCATGCAATAACTCCATAATTTCCTTGTGGTATTTAAAGGCAGTTCCCCCAGAGCTTAGGAACTCCCTTTCTTTCCATATTGCAACATTGGGCATGTAGGATTAGATAAGCATACTTGATATCTATATACACATTTATTCTTTTTCCCTTTCCCAGTTCTAAGGGTCAGGTAAGTGCCACGAGTTCTGATAACTGGGCGCTGGTCCCTGAGGGAAGAGGCTTAGTTTCAAATATGGTTACATCACTAACTATGGCATAACCTGCCCTTGGTATCCCATTCTCCACAAATGAACTCCCATTGGTATATAGGTTAAGGTCAGGATTAGCTAAGGGGAATTCTAAGAGATCATCTCAGGCGGCTTAAGTCTGGACAATTTGTTGGCAGTCATATTTGATTGGTTCCCCATCCTCTGGGAGAAAAGTGGCAGGGTTGAGGGCCATGCATGTATGTATTTGAAGCACCGGTCCCTCAAGGAGTAGTGCCTGGTATCTAAGTAGGCAGTTGTCTGATAGCCATAAACTTCCTTTGGCACCTAGTATGCCATTTACATCACGAGTAGTCCAGACAGTGAGATCCTTTCCTTGCATTATTTTGATAGCCTCTGACACTAGGGTAGCCACCACCACAACCACCCATAAACAGTGAGGCCAGCCTTTTGCTACTACATCAATTTCCTTACTTAAGTATGCCACTTGTTGTGGGGTTGTCTCACGAGGCTAAGTGAGGACTCCAAGAGCTATCCCTGCTCTCTCTGTGACGTATAAAGAGAAGCTTTGTCCTGTGGGAAGGCTTAAAGCTGAAGCTTGTACTAGGGCCTGCTTTAAGGTTTTGAAAGATGTTTCTGCCTCTGGTTCCCATTCTACTAGATGAGTATTTGCCCTCTGCGTCTCCTTGATTACAGAGTGATCTGGCCATCTTGTTGTATTCAGGGATACACAGTTGGCAAAAGCTGGTGATTCCAAGGAACCCCCATAACTGTTTTAAAGTCTTAGGGAAACGATAAGCCAGCATAGGCTATATTCATTCCTTGCTGAGGGCCCTGGTCCCTCTGGCTAAGATTAGGCCTAGATATTTGACCTGCTGTAGGCAAAGCTGGGCCTTCAACCTAGAGGCCTTGTACCCTTGATTAGCTAGAAACTTGAAGAGAACTAGAGTAGCCTGCTGGCATGAGGCTTCCGAACTGGTAGCCAAAAGTAAATCATCCACATACTGAAGGACCAGAGAGCTTGAACTTGAGAAGTGGCCTAGATCTTGGGCCAGTGCCTGACCAAACGGGTGAGGGCTATCTCTAAACCCTTGGGGCAAGACAGTCCACGTAAGTTGGGATGTGTGGTCTGTGGGATCCTCAAAGGCAAAGAGAAACCGGGAGTCAGAGTGCAGGAGAATACAGAAGAAGGCATCCTTGAGGTCCAGAACAGTGAACCATTCTGCTTCCTCTAGTATTTGACAGAGTAGGGTATAAGAGTTGGGTACAACTGGATATAGAAGAATTACTGCCTCATTGATGAGTCTAAGATCTTGCAGTAGTCTCCACTGACCGTTCTGTTTTTGTATTCCTAGACTTAGGGTGTTCCAAGATCCCTGCATTTCTTTACTGAGGCTTGAGCTTTTAAATGTTTAACAATATCCTGTAATCCTTTATGAGCTTCAAGCCTTAAGGAAAATTGTGTTTGATAAGGAAAAGTGGTGGGGTTTTTTAGCCTGATTTGGACTGGGTGGGCATTTTTTTGACCTTCCAAATTGTCCTTCCAAAGCCCAAACTTCAGGGTTGATTTCTCCCTCAAGTAGGGGACAACAAATGGGTAGCTTGTTCCCCATATTCATGTAGATAATAGCTCCAGCTTTGGCCAATATTTCCCTCCCTAATAAGTGTGTGGGACTTTCAGGCATAGCAAGAAAGGCATGTAAAAAGAGCAAAGTCTTCCAATTACAACTGAGGAGGTGGGAGGAATACCTGGTTACAGGCTGTCTCAGGATTCCTTGGATGGTAATGGACCTTGAGGATAGTAGTCCAGGACACGAGATTAACACTGAGAAGGCCATGCCAGTGTCCAGAAGGAAGTCAATTTCCTGGCCCTCAATGGTTAAATGCACCTGGGTCTCAGTGAGGGTGATGACATGAGCTGGCACTTGCCCTGGGCACCATCAGTTCTGTTGTTGGATCATCTGGTTGGGGTATTCTGGCCCAGAGAACCTTTGCCCTCTGGGGCAGTGTGTCTTCCAGTGATTGCCTCGGCATAGTGGACATGGATGAGGGGGCAGCTTGTTCCTCATTGGACGATCTTTTTTAAAGTGTCCTTGCAAACCACACTGATAACAAACCCTACCAGGAGATTGGCCTACTCCATTTTCTGTCCTCTCTGGACCACCAAGGTTTGTTTGTCTGAGGGCCGTGACTAAGGCTGCATCCTTTCTCTGATCTTGCTTTTCATTTTGGGCTTGTTCCTCTTGGTTCCTATTATAGAACACCGAGGTTGCCAAGTTTAATAATGCCTCCAGATTTTGTTCAGGGCCTAGGGCTCGCTTTTGGAGCTTTCTCCTGATATCTGAGGCTGATTGGGTAATAAACTTATCTTTTAGGATCAAATGACCCTCTAGTGAGTCGGGTGACAGGGGAATATATTTTCTTAAGGCCTCCTGTAGCCACTCAAGGAAGGCAGAAGGATTTTCTTCCTTTTCCTGAGTTATGGTGGACATCATTGAATAATTCATGGGCTTTTTCCTAATTCTCCTTAGTCCTTCTAGAACAAAGGTCAGCAGATGTTTACAACTCCGGTCCCTATGACCTGAGTCTAGATCCCAGTGGGGATCCATAGTGGGGACGGCTTGCTGACCGGTAGGGAATTTTTCCCTTTCTTTGGCTGTCATTCTATAATTTACTTGACTAAGATACCAGGTATCTCCAAACTCTTAGGCTGCAGCTAAAGCTGCTTTCTTTTCATTAAAGGCCAGGGTTTGATCTAACAACAGCATGACATCTCTCCAAGTGAGATTGAAGGTTTGCCCTAGACTCTGTAGGACATCTATATACCTATCAGGATCATCTGAAAGCTTCCACAGGTCTGCCTTGATCTGCTTTAAATCAGAGAGGGAGAAGGGGACATGTACCCGAGTTGGCTCAAATTCCCCTCCCCCTACAGCTTGAAGGAGACATAATGATAGCCTAGGGGTTTTTGTGATCCTTTGGAGATTTTTTTCTTGTTTCCTTCTGGGTGGGGGAGATTAGAGGAGGCTTATCATTAATAGGAAGGGGAGCGAGAGGGAGGCTAGGATATGGAGGTAAGCTGAGAGGTCCTCCTGTGGGATGTAAATTGCAAACTTTGCATAGTTGGGTATTCTCCTTCAATGAAAAGAAATCTTGGACATAAGGTATTTCACTCCGTTTGCCTTCCCTCTTACAGAAAAGGTCAAGCTGCAGGATAGTATTGTAATTTATACTTCCCTCAGGTGACCATTTTTCCCCATCAGAGAGAGAATATTGGGGCCAAGCCATAGTGCAGAAAAAAAATGAGCCACCTCTTTTTTAGGGTTTGTGGGTCAAATTGGTCCAAGTGACTTAGGATGCATTTCAAGGGTGAGTCTGTTGATGCCTGAGTGTTTCTCATCTGAAAGACAAAACAGCCCATGGGTTTTTTGTTTGTTTGTTTCTCCCCCACCCAAGACCCCACAACGGTCCCAGGACCCTGCTGATCAGAATAGTTGTGTTCACCAACACAGCAGCAAACACCTCTTGCCCAAGAACCCAGAACGATCCCTGGGCCCTGCTGATCAGAAAAGTTGTGCTCACTGATGCAGCAGCAGAAACACTAGTTTTCCTCCTAGACCACAAGGAGGACTGAGAAAAATCAGATTTAGTGGCCCTTACTGACACATTCTTGAAAACCTGTTAGAGTCCTAAGCATTCTCCTGTTAGTATTGGGACCTTACCCCTGTCTTATAAAGATGTTATACCCCAAAAATGAAGTGGAGGGCCATACCCTGAGGGAGGGAAGGGATCTCCAGGGTTGGAAAAGTGACACCTTCTGTCCTCACTTGAATAGAAAGGATATCATTTCTGAGGCTTCCCATATATATCCTAGCTTCGGGAATAGCATTTGTTAGGCCTGCTTGTCTGAGGAGGGATCCTAAAATGCCAGATAGTGCCCCCTACGATGGGGCTTTGGGCAAAAATTATGTCTTTGTGATTGGTGAGCCCAGGTGCCTAAAGAAGGGAATGGAGTCCTGGAGTTTATACTAGAAATCATTCTTATAGGAGAAACTAGAAAAGCACCAGAGACAGGGAGTGGTTTTTAGAAGCGGGACTAGCCTCAGAGAAGAGAGGTAACAGGAAGTTTGTCTGAAGGCATTAGGACCCAGGAGGCAATGGTCAGGATAGATAGGATAAATGGGCGAGTCTCGCTTGGGTGATGTGACTTTGAGAGTTCTGCTTATGGCTGCAGGGTCAACTGACTTGCTGTCGTGACCCTGGAGCTGAATGGCTTTCCTCTCTGTTGATCCTCGGCTCAGCCAGGAAGCACAGGAGGAGTGGAAGCTGGTTCCAGGCAAACCCATGCTCCCAACTCCGAAGAGTCAAGGGTTGTTAGAGAGCCCTTTCCCAGAAAGCCTGACACCCATGTCTTTAGTCTGGTGGCTGTGCCAGTCGCTTTTAACTGGCCAACAGGTGCCTGGTATTTAGCCCCTGAATTCTAAGGAAAAATAGGACAGAATAGCAAGTGAAAGGGGCCTGAATGTACTCACTGCTTGGTGATAGTCCCTTCGTGGTTGCCAAAATGTTTCTGGAATTGGTTCCTTCCAGTGGGTTCTTGGTCTTGCTGACCTTCAAGAATGAAGTTGCGGACCCTTGCAGTGAGTGACACAGTTCTTAAAGATGGTGTGTCTGGAGTTTGTTCCTTCATATGTTCAGATGTGTCTGGAGTTTCTTCCTTCCAGTGGATCTGTGGTCTCACTGACTTCAGAAATGAAGCTGCAAACCCTCGCAGTGAGTGTTACAGCTCATAAAGGTAGTGCGGACCCAAAGAGTGAGCAGCAGCAAGATTTATTGTGAAGAGCAAAAGAACAAAGCTTCCACAGCATGGAAGGGGACCCGAGCAGGTTGCTGCTGCTGGCTTGGGTGACCAGCTTTTATTCCCTTATTTGTCCCCACCAATGTCCTGCTGATTGGTCCATTTTACAGAGTGCTGATTGGTGCGTTTACAATCCTTTAGCTAGACGTAAAAGTTCTCCAAGTCCCCACCCGACTCAGAAGCTCAGTTGGCGTCATCACTCATTACCACTATTAGAACATGTCAAACATGGCATTATTACCAGTTGGGTTTATGCCTTTTCTCCAGTTAAATTGTGTGCTCCTTCAAGATAAATATCTTGTCTTATTTATCTCTGATTCTTCCACTTTACCCTCTCAGCCAGCTCCCTGGTAAAGGAGCCAGCCATTCAATTTCTGTCTGATGTATAACGAATATTGGTGAACAAACATGTGAATGCATTATAAAACGTATGAAAGCAGGAATAAAAGAATGAGTGTATATGTGAAAGAATAAATCAATGAAGATCTGAATCTTCAGAACCAAGTAACTGATTTTGGTCCACTTGGTTTATTGCAATTTGCTTTTTAGAATTCTGACCCCTGACATGGGATTTTAGGCCTTAAGGAACACAGAAGTGCAGGGAGGCCCCATTTATTTCGTTGTATCAAAGTAGACACAGCCATTGAGTTTCTGGTTAGAGAACTGAGGAGCAAATCATCATACACAGGTTTTAGATGAAGAAATGGGGTGGGGGGAGTTGTTTACATGGTAATAGCTTTTGCTCAGAACATCACATTGAATCTGAAAAGGCCAAAACCAGGGGAAAATGTCAGACAGTGGCAAAAAGTATTACAAAAGCTGATTATGTAAACTTTGTCTTGTTTGAACGGTAAAGACTGTAATCCACAGCTCAAGTTCAAATTTCCTGTTTAAATATTGTTAGTTTGAATGTGAATCTGAGTTTCCATGTTTGATTGCAGCAAGCGGGGCTGCAAATATTGATCACAATGAAATGACAGCAAAGATTCACTTCTAAAAAGGAATCTAAGGAGCACATTCACATGAACCCAAGTAACAAATAATATCTTGGGATTCTGACTTATTTCCAAGCCGAAGGAATTATTTCCTCTTTCACCTTGTTTCTTCAGCCTCCTTTCCATTGACCAAATATACATCATACATATGGGCACATGAACAAAAGATAAAACAAATAATCCAAGTGGCCAAACACCATGGCAACAGAACCAAATTTGACACCACTAACTCACAACAGTGAATCTCCACAGATTTCAGAGTCACCACCAGAGTTCTTGCCTTATTCTCCCATTATGAAGACCCACTTTCCTAACGAACCACAGGGAACCATTACTTCATGTCTTGCCTCCTAATAATTGACCAACCCAAGTTGTGATGGAAGGCAAGGGAGAAAGCTTGTAACAGAGAATCTCCAGTGGGCAAAACTTGCTGCCCCAGACATGGTTTGCTTTTGCAAACAATTAGAAAGATCAGATTACAGTGGGGAGAGGCAATTTTGCAGAAAGTTAATGAGCTAAACACTTCATGATGTGAGAGACGTCAACACATCTAATCTTGGCATTATTCTTCCTACAACAATTTCCTAGCACATGGAGTGTATGGATTCAATACATATTTCTATATGATATCATTGTGTTGGTCACATCTATAGTTAGACTTTTTCTTATGTGACTGAGGCAACAAACTTAAGAGTATGTGGAGAAGTGAAGCAAAAACCTTGATATGGGTCAAAGATCAAATAATTCCTTGTGAACACAAAACAGAATTTGGGCCATATGTATAGTTAATAGTTTCCTTGAAGCATTCAAATTCCTGAAATTCTTCTCTTTGCTTTGTCTATATGCAAAAAGCCCAAATGTTGCATAGACACAAGAGAAGGGCATAACTGAGTTTAGTGTTATCCACTTCAATGGGTCCCAAATGCCAGTGAGGGAATGGATATAGACTATTAAAAAGTTTTTGTCACCCCAAGAAAATGTCCCAGAAAATAAAGATGGTAAAGTAAGATTTTCAGAGACTAAATGACTCCTTTTAATTCTAAAATTATGTCCTCAATACTTTACCAGTATAATAATAATCTCTTTTATCCTATGATGGTAGGAGCAAACAATATTATAGTTTTGTTTCCTTTTATTTTCGTTTACTCAGCAGAAGAAAAAAACAGCAACTCTATAACAAATCCTATAATTAAAAACATATATCATCTTATGAAATGTAGAAACATATGGGAAATAATATAATAAACACTTATGTTTCTTAAACTTTTCAGACATAATTATCATCAATGTATCTTTTGGTAGACAGTTCCATGATTTTTATATAATCACACAACTCAGAGGAAGCAGAGTCTTCTTTGACCCCCAATCTCAGTGGCCTATGATTATAGGTGGTAGAGCAGGACTAGATTTTTAACTTCCAGACTCCAGATCACCCCCTCAAAATCAAAGAAGCCCTTGGGAAAAGTGGTAAGTGGTGCTCTAAAAAAAATCCTACAATAGATATTCTGAGGAAATGCAAAGTGCCTGAATAAGATGTAAAAATCAAAAATAAAATTGAGCAGTACATCATAAACTGTGGTCTCTGTTCCATCAGGATCTTAAAGCTCCAAGATCGTCATAAGCAGATAAAGCTAAAAAAATTTTTTATCAATTATACCATCACACCCCTACAGAAGCATCAATTTTGAGAACAATCCACAGATGAGAGTGCATTTGTGGTTGTCCAGGAGTCCATCAGAGAAATTCTAACACATTGCTGGAGCAAAATTCCAAGAATAGATGCATTGGTGAGAGTAAGAATAGTTTTATTTCACCTATGTCACCCTTCCCCCAAAGTGGCACAGCCCACTGCAAAGCGAGATCCCCGTTGGCCCAGAATTTCTCCCACAGGGAATACTGAAAATATAATGAGTGAGAATCCAAATATCCCGGCCCAGTGTGCCCACTTCTTATCCACTCCACCGAGAATACTGAGGTGATCAGCAAGGCTGAATAGTTGAGAGAGGCTTGAAGCAGGGAAGAAAGGCAGTGAACCCTAATAATCACTCTAAGAACTCAATCCCTCTTCTGTGGAACCCCCAACTTGTTGATAGGCATCCCAAATATTCCACACACCTCACCACAACTCCCAGGCAGATTTCTTGAGCATGTCCTCATAGACAGCAAGTGCAAGTGTCTCATGTAAACAACGAGCTTAACTCCGTGGGATTGACAGGAGGCAGACAAACTTGAGTATTTCAGAGAATCACCATAGAAGGAAAAAATAAAAAGGGGGGCTATTTGCACCAGCCTGGTTTAGCAAGATCTTGAGAGGGTATACAATGTAAGGAATTCACCCTAAGAAACAATAAGAGATGTGGATCAAGTAAATTCATAGGAAAGGTCTGAGAGAGTCTCAAAATTCCTAGTGATAAAAGAAAAACTTCAGCCAAATTAAATTTAAAAGAGTTTCATTGGGCAATGAGGTATTCCCAAATTGGGCAGCCCCCAGAATCGCAGCAGATTCACAGACTCCAGTGAAGCCACGTGATAGAAGAAGCTTTATATACAGCAAAAGGAAAATGACATACAGAAATTGGAAATGAGGTACAGAATGGCTGGATTGATTACAGGTTGGTATTTGCCTTATTTGAACACAGTTTGGACACTCAGCAGTATATGACTGGTTGAAGTATGGCCACTGGGATTGGCCAAGACTCAGCAATTGTTATAAGCACACATTCCTAAGTTAGGTTTTCAATCTTGTCTACCTATTTAAGTTAGGTTACAGTTCGTCCACAAGGATTCAAATATAGTAGTATGGAGTCCTTCCCAGGTCATATTTAGTTCACTTTAATGCTAGCTTGTCTGTTGGTTGAAAGTGTTTCTCTCCCGAAGCCATTCAGTAAAGATGACTGAAGGAGATGACTGCTTCTTAAAATGTGAAGACAACAATGCAAGACTTCAGGAACATGAAAAATCAAGAAAACATGACACCAACAGAACACAATAATATGACAGCAACTGACCCCAAAGAAATGGAGATCATAAACTGTCTGAAAAATAATTCAAAACAATTGTTTTAAGGAAGCTCAGTGAACTACAAGAGAACACAGAAAACTCAATTATATCAGAGAAACAACACATAAACAAGATAAGAAGTTAAACAAAGGGATAGAAATCGTTAAAATGAACCAAATAGAAATTCTGAAGCTGAGGAATATGATGAATAAAATTTTAAATACAATAGAGACCATTCACAACAGGCTTGATCAGGCAGAAAAAGAAATCTGTGAACTAAAAGCCATTAAAAAAATCCAGTCAGAAGTGGGGGGAAAAAAAGGAAAGAAATTAAGAAAGTCACTGGATTTATGAGACAGTATCGAGAGAATTAAATTTGTATTATGGAGCCTAGAAGGAGGAGAATGAGAGAAAGAAAAAGAAAGTTTATTTAAAGAAATAATGACTGAGGCCAGGCACGGTGGCTCATGCCTGTAATCTCAGCACTTTGGGAGGCCAAGGAGGGCAAATCATTGGAGCTCACGACATCTACTTTATACGTAATGTTAATGTAAGCCGTTAAGTGGAAACAAAAGAATGCTAATTCATAACATAAAAACATACGAAAGTATAAAATATTCACTGTTAAAGGTAAATATATAGTCAAATTTATAATAATATGATAATGGTGTTTTATATATCATTTAAAACTCTAGCATAAAAGTTAAAATGCAAAAGTATTAAGATAACTAAAGCTACAGTAATTTGTTAATGGCTACCTCATGTAAAAAGAAGTAAATTGTGACATCAAAAACATAAAATGGTGGAGTGAGTGTAGAGTTACCGTATGTGATTGAAGTTTAGTTATTACTTTTTAAATAGACTTTCATAACTCTAAGATACTTTTTACAAGCCTCATTGTAACCACAAGGCAAAAACCTATGGTAAAAACAAAAGATAAAGGAATAAAAACTTATAGGATGCAGCAAAAGAAGTTCTAAGAGGGAAGCTTATTGTGATAAGCCTACACTAAGAAAACAGAAAGATCTCAAAACAAACAAACAAACAAACAAACAAAAAACAACCTAACTTTACACCTCAAGTAAATAGAAAAAGAAAAACATACTAAGCTTACAGTCAGCAGATAGAAGGGAATAACAAAGATCAGAGCAGAAATAAATAGAATAGAAACTAGAAAAACAATAGAAAAAATCAACAAAACTAAGAGTTGTTTTTTGAAAAGATAAAACTGGTAAAACTTCATCTAGATTAAGAATAAAAGAGAGAAGACAGATAAAATCAGAAATGAATGAGAAGCCATTAAAAATGATACCACAGAAACACAGAAATTCCAAGGATCATAAGATAATACTATGACCAATTATATGCTTACAAGTTAAATAACCTAAAATAAATTGAAAAATTCCTAGAAATATACAACATACCAAGACTGAATCCTGAAAAATAGAAAATTTGAAAAGATTCATAAAGGTAAGGAAATGGAATCAGTAATCAAAATTCTCCTATCAAAGAAAAACCCAGTACCTGATGGTTTCACTGCTGAATTCTAGCAAGTATTTAAAGAATTAATACCAATGCTTCTCAAACTCTTTCAAAACATTGAAGATGAGCACATACTTTCAAACTCATGTAACAAGGCCAGTATTACTCTAATAGCACAGCCAGACAAGGACACCACACACACACAAAAAAAAATTGCAGGTCAATATCCCTGATAAACATAGATGCCAAAATCTTCAACAAAATACTAGCAAACCAAATTCAACAGCACAATAAAGGTATAGTATAGTGATCAAGTGGGATTTATCCCTGGGACAAAAAGATGGTTCAACATATGAAAATCAATAAATAAGATACTCCACATTAATAGGATAAAAATTATATGATCACCTCAATAGATGAAAAAAAAAAAAAAAAAAAAAACCCACTTGACAAAATTCAACCTCCCTGTACAATAAAAACTCTCAACAAATTAGGCATATAAGGAATGTAGCTCAACACAATAAAGGTCATATATGGCCTATCAGGGAGAAGACGAGTTAAATAGAAATGACACACTAATCATTTCTATCGAACATAGTACTATAAGTCCTAACCAGAACCACTAACTAATAAAAACAAAAATATTAAAAGGAAAAAAAGAAAGAAAGAAAAAGCCATCCAAATTGAAAAGAAAAAATTAAGATTGTTTCTTTTTGCAGATGGCATACTCTTATATAGAGAAAATCCTAAAGACTCTAACACAAAAATGCTAGAACTAATAAATTCAGTAAAATTGCAGAATGCAAAAACTAATAAATTCAGTAAAATTGCAGAATACAGAAATTAGTCCACTTCAGTACACTAACAATGAACTATCTGAAATATCAATTAAGAATACAATTGCCTTTATAACCAAGTAAAAATGCTTAGGAATAAATTTAACCAAGATGGTGAAAGACCTGTACACTGAAAACTATCAAACATTGATGAAAGAAATTTAAGAAGACACAAATAAATGGAAATACATCCCACGTTCATGCATCAGAAGTCAATATTGTCAAAATATTCAAACAACCCAAAAAATTCTACAGAGTCAATGAAATCACATTAAAAATTCCAATGCCATTTTTTACAAACAATAGTAAAAACAATCCTAACATTTATTTAAAGCCATGAAACACTTCAAATTGCTAAAGCAATCTTGAGCAAGACGAACAAAGCTGAAGGCCTCACCCTTCTTGATTTCAAATTATATTACAAAGCTAAACTAATCAAAACATTATGTATAAGGAAATGGAACAGAATAGAAAGTTCATAAATAAACCCATACAAATACTGTCAACTAATCTTTTACAAAGACGCCAAGAATGCACAATGGGATAGGGTAGAGAAGAATAGTCTTTTCAATAGATGGTGCTGGGAAACTGGATATCCACATGTGTAAAAAATAGAATAATCCTTATCTTACACTACACACAAATATCAACTTAAAATGGATGAAAGATTTAGACGTAAGATCTAAAAAGGTAAAACTGCTAGAAGAAAACATAGGGGGAAATCTTCATGACATACATCTTGTCAATTATTTTTTCAGACATGACACCAAAAGCATCAGCAACAAAATAAAAAATAAAAAAATGGAACCACATCAACTAAAAAGTTTCTGCACAGCAAAACAAACAATCAAGAAAATGAAAAGGCAACCTGTGGAATGGTAGAAAATATTTGCAAACCATATTTCAATAAGTTAATGTCCAAAATACATAAGGAACTCATACAACTCAAGAGCAAAAATCAAATAACCTAACTTAAAAATGGGCAAAAAACCTTAAAAGACATTTTTCCAAAGAACCCAAAAAATGGCCAACAGGTATACGTAAAGACGTTCAACATCACTAATCATTACAAAAATGCAAATCAAAACCACAATGAGATACCACCTCACAATTGTTAGAATGACTATTATCAAAAATTCAAAAGATAACAAGCATTGGCAAGGATGTGGATAAAAGGGAATCTTCATACATTCTGGTGGAAATATAAATTGGTACAACTGTTATGGAAAATAGCATGGAGGCTTCTCAAAAAATAAAAAATGGAGCTACCATATAATTCAGCAATCCCACTACTAGGTATATATCCAAAAGATATGAAATCAGTATGTTGAAGAGATTATCTGCACTCCCATGTTCACTGAAGCATTATTCACAGTAGCCAAGATATGGAAACAAGCTAAGTCTTGGTCCATAGGTGAATAAAGACAGTGTGATACACACACACACACACACACACACACACACACACACACCAGAATACTATTAAGCCTCTATAAAGGAGAATACCCTGCCATTTGCAACAACATGGATGAACCTGGAGAAAATTATGCTAACTGAAATTAGGCAGACATAGAAAGACAAACACTGAATAATCTCACTTAAATGTAGAATAAAAAAAGGTAGAACTCAGAAAAGCAGAGAGTAGAATGGTGATTACCAAGGGATGGGTGGGGGGGAAATGGGAAATTTTGCTCATCGGGGGTATCAACTTTCACTCTCGTAAGATGAGTAAATTTGAAGTCCTAATGTACAACAGGGCTACTACAGTTAATAACTAAGTATTGCTAGGAGAGTAGATCTTAAGTATTCTTACCACATGCACACACAAAACCATGTGTGAGGTGACAGATATGTTAATTAACCTTATTGTGCTAATCACTTCACAATGTATATGCCTATCAAAATATTGCATTGTATATCTTAAATATACCAGTTTTTATTTGTCATTATACCTTCTGGAAGAAATTAAATTTGTTGAAAGATTAAATGAGAGAATATAAGTAAAGCATTTAGCACATTGCTCAATAAGTACTATCAATTGTTTCTGTTATTACATGTTATTCTTCTACAGCATCTGCACACCACTGCTAAAAGGTTTTGACTCTTAAGGTTACGTCCTTCAGCTGCCTTCATTCCTCTCACCTCCATCGTGGCTTTCCAACTAGCATATCAGTCCTCAGCAATCTCTCCTAACTTTCAGCAGTTATGTTACCTAGTGTAAATTTTGACATGTGCAATCTGACAACCCAAATAGATATAATTTGTATTTATAGTGGATGATTCTCTGGACTGAGATATACTTGGGAAGTCAAGGCACAAGCAATTTAATATATCACTGAGAAGGCCAATCTACAAATACCCAATATACAAGGCTCAACATATAAATGCAAGAGAAAATCTCAGAAGATACTGTGTGACAAGGGTCAAATAAATGGCACAAGCAATATGCTTTGGTTTCAACATGAAAATAAGTTCTGTGGGCTGGAAAGACTGTGTAATACTTCATAGTGGAGAAGAGTCCAAAGCTAGGCCATTAGGGATGGGTAGGATTTAGCTTGCCCGAGATGAGGATATTTATACAAATAAAATCAATGAACAAACTATTAGGAGTAAACCAGAAAAATTGAAGCAGGATGAAGAAGTGCAAGGTGATTCAAAATAAATCTAGATTTTATGTAGCAAGATTAAGGCCAGGAAGATTAAGAGGGAGATTAAGGTGTCCAAGTTTCCAACCATTCAGTACTTCTGGGAAGGTGCCATTTGGCAGAAGTTACCTCAACTCTGCCTTGTGAAGGATCTCATGCCCACATCTATTAGTTCCTCTCAGGGAAATCATAGTATTCATTTCCAATTATTTAGCTTTGTTTATTTTTTACCTTGAATTCTTACGATTTTTTGCTTATGTCTTTCTTGTTGCCATCTCTAACCTGTCTTCCACCCTCTCCCAACGCAATACTTCTTTGTCATATTTGAACGATGCCTGACACTACATCTCTTCTTTCTTTTTCTCTAGATTCAGAATAAAACAAAAATGCTGACTCTGCTATCATAAAACCTACTCCTGGGGCTGTGTGAGAGTTTGTGCATACTCAACCACAACTGGGGTTTTTATCCTCCAGACATAGGGGTGACATTGAAGGTTGAGGAGGAGGGTGTTGAAATCCAATTATTAAATCTTTGTGTGTGTGAAGGATTTCAAATACTAGAATTCGGTAATCCATATAGGAAAATTTAAAAATTTAAAGTACCACTAACTAAGTAAGCAAAAATTTAGTTCAATCATTGTCTTAGTCTTTCAGTCTCTTATGGTACCCAATCATTGTGTATCAGTCTCAGTTGCACACCATTTACACAGTCAGCATTTAGCTCTCCACTTTTTTTTCTGCTCATGTTCTGCTTCAGTCACTGTTATATATACTTGTAAGGTAAAGTTCTTATACAAATTTTTAACTTGGAGCCAATTTGATGTTATGCCTCACACATGCAGCAGTCGTTTCTCCTGAACTGGGCAGCCCACTCAGCTACACTCCACATTTGACATAGACAGAGAGCTCTATTGCAACTTAAATACACAGGCACTGTAAAAAATCCATGTTAAATACTGCTCCAATTTGGCAGCTCACCTGTGATTGTTTGAGGCTCATTCACGTACCATGACAATCCGAGAGTAAGGAATTGGTACAAAACCCTAAAAGCAATGCCACACCTCATGCATGAAAGCTGCCCAAGCGCAGTACCAATATTACTCATCCAGCTTCTATCTAAATATTTCTAGGTAGTTTCTCACAAATCATGTTTGAGAAATTCAATTTGTAAAAAGTTCTTTCTTGTATTGATTCAAAATCTGCTTCTCTCTGTTATCTATTCAATCTAATCTTGTTTTCTGGATAAACAGAACTGCATTTCCCAGAAATGGTAAATAATAATGTTTCACAGCAATGGTAAAGGGGATCTGAGCACATCAGAATGGAGACCAAAGATGTGTGATTTAGACACCCCTCTTCCTTGTAAGAGTCCGTCACACCATTGTAGACAACCCTCACTTCTTCTCCAAGGGTTATATTCTTTCCAACAAACTTCTCTAGTTCTCTTGACACACTAAGTTTGTACCCAAACCCTGTGAGACCTGAGTAATACTCAATTGTTGCTGGTTTATAGTCTCTTGAAGAAAGTGGTACTTTAGGAAAGTTTACCTGGCTGTAGAATGACAGTCAGGTGAAAACTTCAGAGAGAAAAAGCTCAAAGGGTTTGATGTTTCTTTCTGCAATTGTCATCTGTCAACTACAGAAGGAAAAGATGCAGGCAATTGATTTCAAAGAGGCCCACTGGCTATCCTATGTTACCCCCAGGGAAACATTTCCCTGGCCCAGACTTTATGCTGGTTTCACTTGAAGACCTGAAGTTTAAGCTACAAGTTTTCAACTCAACCATGTTGATGAAAACACCAGCTTGGAGTTTGAGGAAATTTTGACACCAAATGATATGAATGTTAGAGGCTGAACAGTACATTTCTAACCTTTGGAAAGGTCACTCTTCCTGTTTTCAGGTTTGTGAGCCACGTTGTTTGTGGAACTTTTGTTTCAACTCTTGTTTCTTTCTCCTTCAGGGCATTTCAGTGTAAATGTCACTTTCTTCCATCAGCACACTGCAAAGGTGGTTTAAGGAGGGCTTGTACATAGATACGAGTTTCTGCTTATCCTATATGGTTTTTGTGTTCTGTTTAGCTCTGTTGTTTTTATTATTATTATTTCAATTGATCTTGCACCTATAGTGCTATTTGCAAAGGGATTTGTCATCCCCAAAGATGGTCTCTAAAGCATCAACCAACAAACATTAAACAGTATCACAACACAGTGTTACACAGAGACAGTTACCCAACCTGGTGTGTGAAGGTTGGTAGTCAATCATAATCTTTCCTCCTAAAAATTAGAAGCAATTAGGAATAGACACAGGAGTCAGGTGGAGAAAAATACACTTGCTTTTGCTGAGAAAGGTGGTGAGATTCATGTGACTTCAACCCATGGACAACAAGCTTCCTATTTCTTTTGCCAACTGAATTTACCAAGTTTCAGGACTGTGTCTGGCCTCCTCTGCAGGAACAGAGAAGCCACCAAAGCAAAATAACTTTGGGGGCTGGGAAGAAAGAGAGAGATATATAAACAGGAGCCAGAACATTCTGGTTTGGACACTTGTAGCTCTATGATCTTAGACAAGTTGCGTATTCTCAGCCTTAGTCTCCTCACTCTTAAAGTGAGCATTCTTAGAATAAATGAAATAATGCATGTAGTACATGACACATAATGAGTATCCCATAAAAAGCAACTTCATAATAATGAATTATTAATATTTTATTCCCACATTCAACCTGCAGACCCTTAGGACAAAATCTTTCCCATTCCTTGGGCATTGAGGCCCTAAGGAAAAGGTCAGATGCAAATGGCAGCCCCAATTGTGGGACTGCTCCAGAAAAATGTTCTTCAAATCACTTTGTCATGCAAAACTTAAGGAGCATCTACTTCCTGCTAAGCATAGAATTAGGCAGAAATAAAAGCTAGAATTTGGAATTATATTTTCTAAAGAAACAATGATTGCAATGTAGCAGAGGAGCAGAGGGGAGGGAGGTAGTTCTTTCTCTATCCCAGTTGCTAACATTGTTCATGTAGCAAAGTATCAAGTTCCAAACAGCCAATATGCAAATAAAATTTGAAGGCCAGGGAGTGTCTCATGTTCACAGAATATGACAAAACAAACATAATTATACATTTCAACATGTCATTAAAACTAACATTGTGGTTCACTTCTTTTTTATCCATATTATGATGGAAGTTTCAAAATCTCTAGGTTATGAAAGTAGTTCCCAAGTCTTTCTGAGCCCTCAGGAAGGGAATAAACTCTTCTTTCAGGTCATTCATCTTTCCTTAAGTCAGTAAACCAGACAGAGGGTCACAGCACAAAATGACCCCCACATACTATTTTTTATGAAGCTATTTTTGAATTATTAATGGTTGGTCTACACTAAAATCTTCAAGACAAAGATAAAACATAAAATACAAAGTCTCTGTATTCAGAAAAGTCATTAACCTTTGCAAAGATCATATTTAAATACAGTTTTTAACATTTAGCTTCTACTTAACAGCCATGTATGTCCTTTTCCATTGTGGCAAATTTAAATGTATTAGATTATGGTCTCTTTCTCTATTATGTTTCATGTAAGTAAAAGAGCATAGGTAATGTGAAAATACTGGTATTGCAGGGATTGCAGTAATCGGAAAACTAACAATTAGCACTGAAAAAATGTATAATGCAGCTACATCTTTCTAAACTTCAAAAGCTGTATTTCACAAGAGTGTCATGTGAAGCTAATGCATTCAGTAGTAAAATCAAGATGGCCAACTTAATAGGTTTGATAGTTATATGGTAACCTAATCACAAGTCAAATTTCTGGAAATCTTGTTAATTTGTTCTTTTATTTACTCACTCATTACAGAAGCATCTACTGAGCACCAACAATGTGCCAGTTGTTTGAGAAACAGAGTGATAAAAGCGAAGAAGTTCTCTCCTAATGTAGTAGTTAAACATAACTGTGACTCCAAAACTGAATTTCAGAATTCTAGTAAACAGAACAACTAGCACTTTTTACCTTGTATGAGTCATTCATTCTACATGCAGATATCATTAGCTCAGATTTTACTGAAATCTATGTTAAGCATAATTGTCTAGTTCTCTAATCCTTAGCACATTTTAGGCAGACAATTAGAAGTTCCCACTATTGTTCAAAAATGTATAATCAATAGCAGTACTTGCTACAGTTCATTAAATTCTTGCTTCTTGTTAAGAAAGATTATCAGTTTTATGTATTTTAACATGTTTAATCTTCACAGCAATCATATGAGGTTGGTATCATTCTTATATCCATTTTCAGATAACAAAACTATGACACTGAGAGGGCTCAGTAACTTGCTAAGCTCACTCTCCTAGTAAGAAGCAGAGAAGAGATGAACACAGAGAATCTGACATCAGAAGCCATGGTTTTGAACACTATAGCACACTCACTTTCTAACAAAGGATGCTCTCTTGACATACCATTCTCTTCCTGTTTTAACAATTGTTGGTAGATGCATTGGAGTACCTTATAAAATTATAGGTTTTTTTGTGTGGTAATTGTTGTGCCAAGTTTTCCATAAAATGGGAAGTACCTTTGGTTCACACACAAAGACCAAATGGAGTGAAGTCATCACTTAATGTAGTAAAGCGGCCTTTCTTTGTTCTGATAGCAAACTGTAGTTCTTTATAAAAATAACTGGCATAAGAGACGAACCAGGGATAAACTTTAGGCCAGACTTTCCTGTTGAAACTATCATTGGGTGAGCAAAACACCATTTTTATCTTACTCAATGTATTAGGCTGTTCTCGCATTCCTGTAAAAAGCTACATGACACAGTGTAATTTATAAAGAAAAGATAATTAATTGGTTCATAGTTCCACAGGCTGCACAGGAAACATCGCTGGGGAGGCCTCAGGAAACTTACAATCATGATGGAAGGTGAAGGGGAAGCAGATATGTCCTCCTTGGCTGGAGCAGGAGGAAGAGAGAGATGGGGAAGGTGCTACACACTTTTGAACAACCAGATCTCATGAGAACTCACTATCAGGAGAACAGCAAGGGGGAGGTTCACTCCCCATGATCCAATCACCTCCCACCAGGCCCCTCCTCCAACACTGGGAGTCACAATTCTACATGAGATTGGGGTGGGGACACAAATCTAAACTATATCACTCATTAGTAGGAAATTTACTCCCACTCAAATATTATTTTATATTGAGGCAGAACTAAGATAAATCAAATGATTTTGAACGTCTCTACTCCAGAAAAAGTTGCTAAGAGAAAAAGTACTTGGCTCTGCAAACTTTTTCATGCAGACCTGGGTCATCTGAACCATCAATATTTGTGTGAGGTAACATGGAAACACTCTAAACTTCGAGTCAAAAAAAGTAGGTAAGAGCTTTTGCATCACAACTCAATAACTTTATGACTTTAGAAAATGTAACTTCGTTGTTATGATCCTCATTTCATCTGTAAATTGGGATACTCTCTACTAAGCACACAGAAGGATTATTAAGAGAACAAAATGACATGATGGATGTGAAAGTGCTTTATGAACTTTGCATAGATTCAGTTTAATTCAATTCAGAAACATTTCTTGGGCATCTTCCATGTGAAAAGGACTGCAGCAAGCCCTGAGCAAGATCAATGGGATCCAGTCCAAAGCTTTCAAGAATTATTATCACTAGCATGTTAGTTTTAACTCATATTTATGGCAGAATAGAGTTGTGTTTTATGTGTAATAAATACAATTTATAGTACACTTGGACTCTCTGTTTCATAAATATTTACTGTAAGTATATGTTCACTTTCTAGGACATAAGGCATAATTTTACACTTTTAAATCATTGTCGTAGCTTTCTGTTATTATGACACACTAATCATCATTTCTGTGATTTATTTGTTGGCAGATCCTTGGTTGAAAATATGTGTCAATTATAATGTTATTTCCATAAGAAGCACACTCCACTTTATAGTATGGGTTCTTAGGAATATATCACACTCTAATTTGGAGCCTTCCTATATTTTAAGTTGACTTTTCAGATCAAGGCACTAATAGGTAAACCAAAGTGTGATATCTGAGGCAAATAAAAAGAAGCACTGAATATTTATCTTAAGTTCTGTAGGTGATGGCTTTGAGGTTGTGTTTAACAATGATCAAATACACATTTTTCATATTGCACCAGGTGAGAAATTATCTCACTGTTTATTTATTATTCATTCAATGAGCATTTACTGTATAGTCACTATGTTTTAAGCATTATTCTATATGCCCTGAGGGATATGAACAATTTTAAAAATCTGAATGAAGTAATAATATAGCCCCTGCCCTCAAAGATCTAGAAATAAACATTCCCTAGACCAGGATACAATGTTAAGGATAGCTCACCAGGAAAACAGAAAGACCCTGCTCTGTGGCAGAGCCACCATACCAGCCTTAGAATGTAAACCTCCAGACAACACATAGAAAAATAAAACTAGAAAATAAAATAGTAGAAAAATAAAACTATTAATTGATTTGAGTCATTTTTGGAGGGTTTTTGTTATTCATAGCTGAATACAATTTCTAACACATACGGATCGCTAATTAATATGGACCCCAAAAGAGGGTATCTTCCCTCCTCCATTTCTGGTCTGGAGAAAATGCAGAAGAAAGATGCTAGGATGAAAACATGATAAGAAGCTGAGAAACAGTGTAGACGTTCATCAAAATAGGTCTACAATATAATTCAGAAATCCCACTACTGGGTACATATCTAAAGGAAATGAATGAAACCATTACATCAAAAATACGTCCGCACTCCCACGTTTATTGCATTATTCACAATGGCCAAGACATGGAAACGAGCTAAGTGTCCAATAATGAATGACTTGATTAAGAAAATGTGGCATATATACACTGGAGTACTATTTAACCTTAACTAAAAAGGAAATCTTGTCATTTGCAACAACAGAGGTGAGCCTGCAGGGCATTATACTAAGTAAAATAAACCAAGCCAAAAAGTACAAATACCACATGATCCGCTTATATGAGAAATCCAAAAGAGTTGAACTCATGGAAGCAGAGAGTAGAATGGTGGGAGGGGATGAGAGAGGGAGGGTATGCAAATGTTGGTCAAAGTATAACAAAATTTCAGTTAACAGGAGGGATATGTCCAAGAGCTCTATTGCACAATGTGGTGACTATAGTAAATATAACAATGTATTGTACACTTGAAAATTCCTGACAGAATAGATTTTAAGAGTTATCACCACAAAAATAAGCGTCTGAGCTAATAAATATATTAATAATCTTGATTTAGTTATTCCACGATATATATATTTCAAAATATCATATGTACACCTTAAATATATACAATTTTGTCAAATAAATAAGAGACTATGTAAGGTCTCACTGAGCACAGGAAACTTAAAAAATGTAACTTACGAAGATACTTAGAATTTGTCTAGAAGCAAAGTAAGGAAAAAAAAAACATGTCAGGCTGAAACAATGACAGAAACAAAGGTGTGGAAGATGAGAGGACAAGATATCATGGCATTCCAGGTAAGGACACGAAGGTTTAACCTTCGGCCATTGGGGGCGCATTCCAAGTGGATCATTGCAATTTGTTGAGTGGTGCTGTGTCCCACTATGTGTCAATAGCCTGGTTCAGAAGTTTCTCCATCACCAGAGAAACTTGAACACTGTGGGAAAGTGCAGGCTTGGATTGTGCCTACTGAAAATGCTGATTAAGGAGTGGCATAAGTCCTGTCAAACAGAAAAAACAATATGCTTCCTCGAATTACAGCAGCAGAGCACCTGCCGTTTGCCTTTTGAGAGGTTGTATGTGATGGTGCATTTCCATTTCTCTAGATTTTCAGAATACAGAATAAGTCAAAGCCACATGGGTTATTCTGGGGAGCAACAGATACACACAGGTATCTGCTCCATTATGAGACCAACATTATTGTCTAAAGAAAATGAAGTTCTCAGAAATTATTTCTTTTCTGTTCCTTGCACTGTATTTGATTTTCATTTTGAGATTTCGATCAATTTCTTTTATTAAAAGACAATTCCACAAACATTTCTGCAGCACCTACTATGTGCCAATCAGTCACTGTAATGGGAATATAGATAATTTCAACTGCGTGAGGATAAAGGTGGACACAACGTTTAGGCCAGAATGGGGTGAGGAACAGTAAATTGAGTTGCTATATTTAGCAAACAAAAATATAAGATGTCCAGCTAACATTAGATTTCAGATAAATAATGTATTACTGTTACTATAAGTATGTCCCAGGTAATCTTTGAGGCATATTTAATCTAAAAGATCATTCATTGTTTGTCTGAATACATTCACATTTTACCATGTGTACAGTATTTAATATGGCAACATGAACAGTTAAGGACATGTATACCGGAAAGGAGACTGAAAAAAGACATTTTGCTCCCTAATAAAGGCCTAAAAGATCACTGCAATGTTAGCTTCTAGGATTGAGTTCTTCTCCAATGGGAACCCCTGGGAACAGCAAACTGATTGTTTACATCCGGCACCTACTCTAATTTGGAGGTGCTCATACTACGCTGTGAAATATTTTAAGTATTACTCCCTGTTTTACCCTTTTCACTCATTGCTGAGTTCACCAAAAGGACATCCTCAAAAGAAAATAGGTTCACTAAGCATTATATCTCTTAATAATGCCAAAAAAGCCAATGATATCTAAATTACAAGCCAAATTGGCCCTTCCCCAGCTTTGATGTTTTGGTTGCAGATATATTTGAATATAGTGCAATGAATCTGCAGGACAGAGCAGATGGGGTGGGGCTGGGAATTAGAACTAACTCAGCTACAAGGAATGTGGCAAAAGTTAGTGAGACAGGATCCCCTGCAGGTGTTAAGAGACAGATCTGTCCAGGGAGATACCAGGTTGCCAAACAGATGGGTGACAATGGGGCACAGACTAGAAAACAAATATGCAGTGGGTTGACAGGCATCCAAGATAAGGAGGAGGGCAAAGCCAAACAGGAAACCCAGACAGGGGCTGCTCAGGATCCTTTTCAAAGAACTAGGACTGTCAGCTGATAGAGACTCAGGTCCAAGACTAAGTGTGAGGACCAGATTCCAGTTGCTGGATTGGGTAAAGCAAGGTAGAAAGAAGGTTGCAGATTTAGAGACCCTGGCACACTGAGCACATTGAAAACAGTTTAGGAAGAAAAAAACGGAAGGAAGGAAGGAAGGAAGGAAGGAAGGAAGGAAGGAAGGAAGGAACGAACGAACGAAGGAGAGGGCAGGGAGGGGAGGGGAAGGAAGGAAGGAAAGGAAAGAAAGGGAAGGGAGGGGAAGGAAGGAAGGGAAGGAAAGAAAGGGAATTGAGGGGAAAGAAGGAAGGTAGGAAGGAAGGAAGGAAGGAAGGAAGGAAGGAAGGAAGGAAGGAAGGGAAGAAGGAAGGAAGGAAGGGAAGGGAAGAAGGAAGGAAGGAAGGAAGGGAGGGAGGGAGGGAGGGAAGGAGAGAGGGAGGGAAGGAAGGAGGAAAGAAAGGAAAGAAGGAAGGAAGAAAGGAAGGAAGGAAGGGAGGAACAGAGGAAGGGAGGGAAAGAAAAAGAGAAAGGATATGATATACAATACATACTTGAATAGAGCTGAGATTTTCTAAAATTGAGAATTCATCTAATTACCAAATATTGATTGCGTATATCCATGGGCCATGTCATTTACTATGGGAAGCAATGAGGACTTGCAATAATATACTACTAGTAACCAGTGGTTCTTGAATGCTTTTGATATACCAAGTTATGTTTCCATATTCTTAGCATCTATACATTTATTTTATTCTTACAACATTCTTTTGAGTCTTTTGAGGAAATTACTATTATTACCTTCAATTTCCCCATGAGGAAGTCAAGGCAAGGAGATGCACTGTGATCTGCTCTTGGTTACACAGGGAGTTGAAAAATGGGAATTTAAATCCAAAAATAATGTGACTGTCGGAGTCACGTCCCAATCCACTATACACCATGCCAGAGGGGGTACTCTACATCACAGTAACGATGACAGTGAAGACACTCATAAACAACTAATGCAGCACACTAATATCACACAGGCTATTACAAGAAATTGAACAAATAAAATCTTGGTGATCCAGAGAAGGAAAACTGATAGATGTCTATGGATATTTCTCAAGGGCTATAACATATTTGGGTCTGACATGATGACATCTGAGATTTTGCCGTAAGGATAAGAAAAAGCTTTCCAGAAGAAAGGAATGAAATGATAAAAACTCCTGGAAGGAATGCTCAGGGAGGGAAAGCTATTTCAAGACGTGGGAATACAGGACACAGCTAGGAAAAGTGGCAGATTAGGAGGATGGGCAGGTAGAGTGAGCTCTCCAGTAAAGCAGGGATCCCACAGTGGAAATTCTGAGGACCCATCCTGGGTCAGAAGCAGGTGACACAACAAAAGCCCAGAGTACTGTGGAAAATGGATTGAGTGATGGGAAGGAGAGACAGGATCTGGAGAAGTGTGGAGACTGAGCCCCAGAATGTGAAAGAAGAGCTCCTGAAACCCACTGTACCTCAGGACAGGCACCCCGTCTCACACATCAGCCCCGGTTCCCCAAGAAGCAGGAATAAGGAATCTGGGAAGCAGGTTGGGCTGATGTGTAGTGACAATAATAGAAAATCCTTTCATGTGACATTTACCAAATGCCAGGTAGTTCTCTAAGTGTTTTACACCTATTCACTCTTTAAATCCTCTCAACTTTTCCATTTCGCAGATGAAGGAATAGAGAAGGGAAGTAGTGATTTGTTCAAGGTCATACAGCTAATTTTGTTGGGGAAACTGTATTAGTCAGGGTTGTTCAGAGAAACAGAATATATAGATATAGATATATATACACACACACACACACATATATATATAGAGAGAGAGAGACAGAGAGTGACAGAGAGAGAGAGAGAGAGAGCAACATAAATAGGTTCAATATGGGAGATCGGCTCACACCATTATGGAGGCTGAGAAGTCCCACAGTCTGTTGTCTGCAAGCTGGAGGCCAGGAAAGCCAATGGTATAGTTTCAGTTCAACAGCAGAAGCTTGAGAACCAGGAGGACCAATGATGTAAGTCCCAGTTCATGTCCCAAGGTCTGAAAACCAGGAGCACTAATCTCTAAGGAAGGAGGAGAAGGATACCCCAGCCCAAGAAAACGGAGTGAATTTGCCCTTTTTTGGGCCTTTCTGTTCTAAGCTGGTCCTCAGCAAATTGGATAATGCGCACCCACACTAGTGAGAGCAGTCTTCACTCAGTCTACCAATTTAAGTGCCATTCTTTTCCAGAAACACTCTCACAGCCGCATTTAGAAATAATATTTTACCAGCTATCTGGGCATTCCTTAGCCCAGTCAAGTTATCACATAAAATTAACCATCATGGGAACTTAGCTTTGAAGCTGAGCAGCATGGCATCACAGTCTATGTTCCTATCCAGTGCACTCCACTGTTGGTGTCTCCAAAATAGAATGAAAACTAGCAACATAATCTCACTCACTAATTATAATAGTAAAATTTTCAAGACCCAGAGAAGTCATGTTCCCAACACAGAATGAAAAAGAATAGGGTTAAATCAGCAATCAAAGGGTCGAGATATGCAGGAAGAAATAAAGCTTCTTCCTTTTTGTTCCCTTGGTGGAAATGACGCAGCCTTGTAATTGTGGCTTCTCAGTTACCAGGAAGGAGTCAATCTCAGAACCCATAAAGAATTTGGCTCAATTTTATCTTCACTCTTGTGAAACTGTGAGTCAGTTTTTCTTTCTTTTCTTATTTATTTGATCTTTCATTCCCCAACCATAAAATTTGGAAGATAATACCTACCTTATTAAGTTTTGAAGGGACTAAAAAGGGTAGACACAGACAGCATTCAGCCCACAGTAAGTTCTCAGTAAATTGTAGTATTGGGTGATGATAATGGTGGTAAATATGTGATGAGTTCCCTGTCTACGGAGGTAATCAAGTAGAAAATAAGTGCTATTAATGTGAGATATTGTGTTGTCCTTTTCAAATTGTAGATTTTAGATCTGTTCCAAAATGTGACCAGAGCCATGCAGGAAATTCTTGTGGCATGACCACACTAACCTGATAGTTGATGTTATTTGGTCAGGTTCAGTTTAGCAGCAGCTGAAAGAATGGCAAGAAAATAACTGCTGGAGCTCCATGAATGAAACATTGAAACCTTAGAAAGAACAAAGATAGAAAATATGGTGAAGACGTCTAACAGTGAACTTCTGGTAGATAACTTATCTCTAGAATCCGAGCTCTCAATACCTCAACTCATTCTTCATCAGATATTATTAGCAAAGTCCACTGGGGAAGGTTTCCTCCATAGAAATAAATCTCATTTCATAACACCGATATTGAGAAAACTGGGATTTGCATTTTAGGCATTGCTCTATCTACGTTATTCAGAAATTAATCCATTTTGGCACCTGAAGCGTGGCACTGTTTCCTCTCATTGAAACTGAGCTAGAAATTCAAGTTAGGCCAAGTAAATTAGTCTTAAGTAAACTTTTAAGACTTGTATGTGTAGAGTTTTTAAAAAATTTTTGTTTGTTCAGTTTTTTCCTTTTGTTTATGCTTTCTTCAGCAATTTAAAAATGTAATAAATAGGCCAGGCACAGTGGCTCATGCCTGTAATCCCAGCACTTTAGGAGGCCAAGGCGGGCAGATCACAAGGTCAAGATTTTGAGACCAGCCTGACCAATATGGTGAAACCCTGCCTCTACTAAAAAAAAAAAAATTAGCCAGCTGTGGGGGCATGCTCCTGTAGTCCCAGCTACTTGGGAGGCTGAGGCAGGAGAACTGCTTGATCTCGGGAAGCGGAGGTTGCAGTGAACCAAGATTGAGCCACTGCACTCCAACCTGGGCAACAGAGCAAGACTCCATCTCAAAAAAAAAAAAGTGATAAATATAATCACTTGTAGCATCATAAAGATCCACAAAGACTTATAACTTACATTCTTGAAGTAATCATGTCTGACCTAAAGGAAAAGTTTTTAAAAACTGGTTGAAAATAATTACACAATGTAGATAAAAGTCTCTTTTCACTTCCCAAGGCCTGAAGCTTATCTAAGAGCTTGAGGGTAGGCCCAGAATGTTCTAAACTGGTGGTACTGGAAGGTGCTTCTACTTGCAGAAGTCGAAAATGGAGTGAGGAGACCATGATTCTAGTCCTAGTTCTGGGAGAGTCATTTACCTCTTTGGGCCTCAATTTCCTCAGTTGTAAAATGGAGTAGCCATACTTTGTGATTTCTAAGAACTTGAAGGCTTAGTGAGTAGAGAAAGAACCACAGTCTCTACAGTAAGAGGTCGTGTCTCAGCAGTGGTCAACAGCAGGCCTTCTGGAGCCACACTACCCAGTATCACCTCCCAGAAGTACTACTTACTTTCAGTGGGACCTTAGGTTAATTACTTACACTTTCAGTGTCTCATTTACCCTCTTTGCAGAACAGAAGTGATAATGATAATACCTATCTCATAGGGTTGTGAGAATTGAATGGGTTAACATTTTAGCACAAAACAGTTCTTAGTGCAATGCTAGGCTCACTATGAAATCTCTGTAAGAATTACTCTTTGCCAACCACTGTGTTAAATCCTTTACTTAAATTTTATCATCTAATCCTCACAGTCCTCCTTCAAAGCTGATATTCTTATCCCAGAGAATCTGGTATCCTGCCCAGAGCTACACAGCTAGTAATAGCCAAGGTGGGATTCGAACCATGCAATAAAGGCCTCCCCAAACCTTTGCACCTTTGATGGTAATTTATTGCCTCCCTGGTCCTTCTTTCCTCTTTATTCTTGCTTTTTCTTTCTGCATGCAGACCTGAGGTTTTATACCAAATAAAAACTAGCAAATGAGCCGAAAGGGGTGTTATATTTAAACCTGCACTTCCAAAGACTTGAAAGTCTCAGGATTGGATAGTCCTGTGTGACTAAGACAAATAATTTAATTTCCCACCCCTGGAGCTCCTTAGTTTAGATAATAGTGTCACCTGCCACAGACTCTCTGCAGCTAGATTTCTAAGATGGGGTTAATGTCACAGGACTAAGAGTTGTAACCATGAGAAGAAATAAGACTACATAATAATCAAAAGACAAGCAGTATGTGATTATCATATAGATGCCAATATGGCATTGATGCAATTCTATATAAACTACTGATAAAAGCATGCTAAAACCATAGGATGATAAACAGTGTGCACTAAAATGCATTATCATATTTAATCACGGCTCAACCATGACATTATCATTAAAATTAAGGAAATGAAATACCTCTTACAATAGGTATGAATATGGTACACGGTAAAAAATATTATTAATTAAGAATAATTATTGTATATCTATAAATCCTAATAAACCAACTGAAAGACTTCTAGAATTATAATAAAGATAATTTAAATAAAGTAGTTAAAAACAAATACCTTTTCAAAAATTAATAGTATTGCATCTTACAAATGTGACAGCTATAGCCTCTTATGGATCTGCCCCATCTTGTTCATTACCCTATAACCTCTTTTCCACAAAGTAGCTTCAATAATAATTTTAAAGCAAAGTGATAGTGCCACTGGCAAGATTTATAAGTAATATGTTGACAACAGAATAATATCTTTAATCATAAAGTATGTTTATAAATTAATTAAAAATCACTCATATCTTAAAAATAGGAGAGGGACATTACTAAATAACTCACATAAGTAAAACAACAAATGTGGACATATGCAAAAATTATCAGACTCCCTAAGCAAATGCAAATGTAATGAGTTAATATTTTTCAAGTATTAAAGTAAAAAAGATTTTTCAAAGATTATCCTAGTGTTGGCAAGGATGCATTAGGCAGGCACTCACCCGTTATGATAAGGAAGGGAAAATTGGCACAACCTGACTGAAATGCAATTTGGCAATGTGAATTGAGTCTTTAGAAAGTTTATATCTGTAGAATCAGTAGCTTCTACAAATATATCCTGAATACATGAGTAGATAGATTTGTGTACAAGGATGCTTAATGTAATTAATTATAATGGCAGGAAGAAAATGATTCTAACCTAAGTGCTTAGTAGAGCAATAGTTAAATGCAAAGCAGTACAGTTTTATGGTATATAGCTTGACCACTTACATTAATGTTCTTAAAGTCAAAGGGTATCAGAAAATACTAGTGACATAATGCTAGTGAAAAATTAGGATACTAAACCACCATCAATATCATCCTAATTTTAAATATATTTATGCAATAAAACTTTATGATAAAGTACTTTTAAGTGAGTTACGTTAAGGTGGTTAAACTATAAATTTTTTTTTTTTTTGAGACAGGGTGTTGCTCTGTCACCCAGGCTGGAGTATAGCGGCCGGATTATGGCTTATGATTCACTGCAACCTCAACCTCTCAGGCTCAGGAAATCCTCCGGCCTCAATCTTTCAAGTAGCTAGGACCACTGGTGCACGCCACCACACCTGACTAATTTTTTAAAAATTATTTTTAGAGCTGGAGTCTTCCTATGTTGCCTAGGCTGGTCTCCAACACTTGGGCATAAGTGGTCCTTCCTCATCAGCCTTCCAAAATGCTGGGATTACAGGCATGAGCCACCATGCTCAGCCTAAGAATTTTTTATATTCCAGTGTTCTTATATTTTCTAAACTTTTGATTATTACTACCTTCAAAATGTTATTGTTTTGTTACCAAAAAATGTTCTTAAAATTTGAGACATTATCAAAAGAAAAGAAATCATATTATCATTTAAAAAGAAAAATCAAGAGAAGTTTCATCTGAGGAAAGTTAAGACTTGGTTTCCATCTGTAGGCTAATATGATAAAAAGGTTAGAGATCAGAAAATAGAGAACAGTATAAAAATGTAACCAATGAAGATACACAAAAGCAGTGTGACTTCATCTGTAGGAAAATAGGCCCCTAAATAAATAATGGTGTCACTTCACCTATTAAATCAACAACACCTGGAAAATTGATGACTGTGCGCAGTAGAGCAAAGGGAAATCAAATCCTCAATAATCTCATGGTCAAAGTTTTGCACGAGTTCACTGCTACTGTTGGTACAAACTAGTGCTACCTTTTTGAAAAACAGTTTTCTAATCCAAAAGAGTTGTAAAAATGTGCATTCCCTTTCATTTAGCATGGAAATTTATTCTGAGAAGCAAGCCAAAAGAAATAAAAGTTAAATGCTGAAAATGTACATGACAGTATTGAGTATTGTTGATAACAATCCCAGATCAGCAAAGCAATCAAAATATTGGAAAGTATGTGAATAGTTAAATAAATGATGAGACTGTTAATTTAGTTAGTTTTAACATAAAAAGAATCCTACATAATAGTGTATCTATGTTGCATAGGTGTAATATTAACTGAAGAGGTCAGGATACAAAATTATGTATATACATGGTTGGAGCAAGGTAAAAATACCTAGGTAGATGGTGAAAACTAAAAGATTTTAGTATATCATAACGTATGTCTATAAATTATCTAAAAGTAAATACCTATATTTGACCATATATATAGGCATTTTTGTATTTGATCACATATATATGTATGCTTAAAAATACCTATACATATGGTCAAAATTAAAGTCTTCTGGTTTTGACCTTATATTACACAGGTATGTTAAAAACACCTATATTTGACTATATATTGGTATTTATATATTTGACCATATTTATATAGGTATGTTAAAAATACCTATATATGGTGAAAACTAAAAGATTTTAATACGTCATAAAGTATGTACAACTTTCAAAAAGATATACAGTTCTAATTGATCTGTTCTCTTTTTATGCTATACGTAATTCTGCTGTGATTTACATTGTTTTGAGAGAGACAATGAAAGAGAAATTGTATACGTGAAGAAGCCTTCTTGAAAAGAAGGAAATGGATAGGTCAGGGTTTACCCTGAGGGAAGAAATGAGGTTCAGCAAATACGGTATGTTCTCATGTGTTAGTGGAAGCTAAACATTGGAAACTCACGAACATGAAGATGGCGACAACAGACACTGGGGATTACTAGTGGAGAAACGGAGGGAGGGGGGCAAGGGTTGAAAAACTAACTTATTGAATACTATGCTCACTACCTGGATCATGGGAACAATCGTACCATGAACCTGGGCATCATGCAATATACCCATGTAACAAAACTGCACATGTACCCCTGAAACTAAAGCAAAATTTGAAATTATTTTTCAATCAGGTTCAGATGTTCTAACTCAGATGGTCTTCTTCATGCCATCATTCTGTGATGTACTTTCAAATGAATTAATGAGGAATTGCCACGTTGTCTTCCACAACGGTTGAGGTAATCCACATCCCCACCAACAGTGTAAAAGCATTCCTTTTTCTCCCCAACCTCACCCGCATGTGTCATTTTTTTGACTTTTTAGTAATAGCCATTCTGAATGGTGTGAGATGGTATCTCATTTTGGTTTTGATTCACGTGTTCTAACTTATACATAGGAACTAAATGATGAGAACACATGGACACATAGAGAGGAACAACACACACTGGGGCCTATCGGAGGGTAAAGGGTGGGAGGAGAGAGAGGATCAGGAAAAATCACTGATGGATACTAGGTTTAACATCTGGGCGATGAAATAATCTGTACAGCAAACTCCCATGGCACACATTTACCTGTGTTACAAACCTGCACATCCTGCACATGTTCCCGTGAACTTAAAGTAAAAGTTAACAAGTAAATTTATTAATAAACTTATTCCTAAAATATTATAGTAAATACGTGGTATGAACTGAATCATGTCCCCTCCAAAATGTCTATGTTGAAGCTCTAACCTCCAGTACATCAGAGCGTGACTGTATTTGAAGATAAGGCCTTTAAGGAGGTAATTAAGTTCAAATGAGGCCCTTAAGGTCATAATCCATTCCAACTGATGTCCTTGTAATTCAGATGTACAGAGAGACACCAGGGATACTCATGCACAGAGAAAAGAACATTTGAGGACACAGCAAGAAGGTGGCCCTTTGCAAGCCGTGGATAGACCTCATGAGAAGCCATACCTGCCAACACCCTACTTTGAACGTCTAGTGGTGTGGGATAATTAATTCCTGTTGTTTAAGCCATCCAGTCTGTGGTATTTGCCACAGCACCCCTAGCAAGTGAATAAGGTGTTATTTTCTAATCCCCATTTTATATATAAAGAACCATAGACTTAGAATGGTTAGGTAACTCATTGAAGGTCACAGAGCCAGTAAGTATAAAAGTCTAGATTCAAACCCAGAGATCTTGTATTCCAAAGCCTAGCTTTACCCACCACACCTGTCCAGAAAATTACTGTTCCTTCAGACAATTGGAGAGACAAGTAATTGAGTGAAGATACCAAGTTTACTCTGGAGGGGATGAGAAGAGTGGGGAATGAAAAGGCAAGATGAAGAAATATTAAATGAGTGTCCAGTTTCTAGAGAATGAAAAATTTTAGAGAATGAAATTAAATTTCATTCTAGAGAATGAAAAAAAATTTAGAGAATGAAAAAGTTTCTAGAGAATGAAAAAGTCATCAGCAGCTTCTGTGAGAAATCAAATCGGATACCAGGCAGGACTCCAGAGCACATATGAATTCCTATTCTGGAGAGAGGTAATAAACTGTAGAGAAAAGAACACATGCTTTGAAATCACACAGTTGAGATTTTGAATTTTGTCTTTAGCTCTTCCTACAACAGAGGTGGTTCTCAGCCAGGGACCACTTCTCCCACCACATCCCCAAGAGACGTGGCAATGTGGACACATTTTTGGTTGTCAGTGCTGGGACTGGAGTGCTACTGGTGCTTGGTGGTATCTAGACAGAGATGCTGCTAAGCATACTACAATGCACAGGACAGCCTCTCACAATACTTATCTAGCCCAAAATGTTAATAGTGCCAGGTTTGAGAAGCCCTGACCTGGAGAGATGCCTTTTTAAAAGATTCTTAGCTAAACCTTCTGAGACTTAGTTGCTGTATTTCTAAAGTAATAGGGGTAATACCTGCCTTAGAGATCTTTGAAGATTAGAGGCATTGTATGTCTACCACAAAGCAAAATGTTCAGTCACATGGGCACTCCTAGACTATAATTTTATCTCCACTTAACCAACTGGGTCTTTAGGTTCCCTTTATCTCAGTTTTCACAAATTACTATCTCCATCTAATCAAGCTACAGATTTCAAAATCCAGCCTCAACATTGACCAACATTGACTTGTCTATCAACCTTCCAGGTTTACCCCTCATCCCCTAAATACTAGTTTGAATCGGGCCAATATTTATTTTACAACCTGATAATAAAGAGGCAACATGTCAAGGTGTTACTCTAGAACTCAAGCATACATTTCACTTCAGAATTGTATTGATTGTAAGGCAAGCATCATGGATATGCACATGGATATCTAAAGAGATGTTTATTCCAGCATTGTGCGTGGTAAAAGAGTAGGAGAGAAGTAGCAATAATCTAAAAATTTAATAGAATTGGTTAAATCAATGATGGTATATTCTTTTAGGAGAGTGCATTTTCTGGTGCAAAATGATAAAAGATAGATTAGAATTTAGTATGTGAAGCATGAATATTTCTGATAGAATATCATTAAGCATCAAAAATAACTGACAAAAAACCCCAAACATTAAAATAGAAACAACAGTTCTCTCTGGTGGTGAAATTGCAGCTGGCATTTTTGGTGTGCTTTACTGTACATTTCAAATTTTCTGAAACTCATCATACTACTTTAAACAAAATAAGAGCAATAAATATTATATAATTTTGGAGTTAAGTGTATATGTCAATCAAGTTCAAAAGTAGTTGCACTCCATATGAATAAAATCAAAGAAAATCTTAAAACACAAGTCAACTGAGGTTGAAAAGAAGAAATACAAAATTTATAAAATGACAAGAAGCTCACTCCCTTTGAGGAGTTGCCAACTTCATTACTTGCAGCCCGAGAGTGACTAGTACAACCTGAGCTCTCAGAAAGGAAGCCAGCGTCTCTTGCAGATGCAACCAGGTTTCTAGTCAGATGTACATTTTCTGTTTTATAGAGCAGAATGATCAAATGGCCATTTGCCTTATCTCAACTGAGAAAGCTTCAAGTCTAAATTCTCCAAGTAATTGTAGACAAATGGTCTTAAAATCAACACAGAAAACTTACCTGCCATTCTCAGGCTTTCTTCAGTTCTGTGTGGTGGAATAGTTTTTCATAATATTTTTAAGAGTACCTATATATAAGAATTAAAGAACGAAAACTGTGAAGTGTTCCAAGAGCTTTCAGGAAATGCTTTTAATCTATAAGTACTTCAATGTGGAGTTTATGTAAATTGGAGAAAAGAGCAGTTTTGCAATGAATCCAATCAGCAAAAACATCTACTGCTCTTCTTCCACAGCTAGGCAGCTTCTGCACCATTTATGTTTTGAAGTAGAATTCCTACATACTCCTAAAATTTTCCCATACCAACATTTTCCTATATTTCAGGCTGTGTCTACCAAAGCGTCACGTGGTATAGAACAATAACATCAGCATCCCAGCGCCACTTAACATGAAAGTCCTAAACCATCTTACTTTGTTCTTTTGTTCCTTAGCATCCACTGTATTCCTGTGCTACTTAGACTTCATCCCTTGGGTTTTTTTTTTTTTTTTTTTTTTTTTTCGTCCTTAGCTGCATATTTGTTTTAGGGACATAACAACAGATGTGGCTTCTTCAGTTGTGACCACCAGAACTCTCTTGGCATGGTTTCATGCTTGCCTTCTGAAGCCTCTCCGCTGTGTTGCCTTGGTGGCCACCTGGGCTGACACCATCTGCCTGGCATAGATCCATGTGGAAAAACACACTTGCTTGGCAGGCCCTACTTCCCTTATCAGAGGATGAGACATTTATGTATTTAAAAGGCACTAATTTCAAAGCTCAAGAGTCCAGAAGCCAGCGAATTTGGATGGTTAGCAATACCAACATAAGAATAATGAGAAGTGAATAATTCCGTTAAGAGCTACCCCAAATCCACGCAGTACCTGTGAGTGATTATGTCCATAGTGTTGTCTAGGTTTTTGGTGTTGAGTGAATCGATTTCAGCTCTGCCACTAACTGACTGGATGACCTTGAACAAGTGGCAAAACTTTCTGTGGTTAAGATTTTTCATCAGTAAAATGAAAACACAGATAAAAGCAGAGAAACTTGAAAGTGTCTGGTACAGAGAAAAGAGCACAGGTTGGGGTCAAATACAACTGAATTTGAATCTACCTCTGAGTGACACTGAACAATTTATGTAACTTATCTCACCTCCAACTTTCTACTCTGAAAATTGATACCTTATAGCATCATTAAGTAGATTTAGAAAATATAAAAAGTGCAAAATAGAGTAGCTGGCACATAAGAATTGCCATCATCATTAGTACAGCTCTAGCGTTTACTTTAAATATATGGCATACATATACCAAATATATGCCATGTCATAACTCATGAAGGGCAGACATCAATTATAGAACCTTTGAATAAGAAGGGGCTTCATCCTAAGTAGTAAAATTTATTGAAATTAAAAAATGTTGCGGTAAGTATGTTTGTGCACTCTTGTCACAAAGAGTCAGTGATGCTGTAGATTGTAAACGCGGAAAATGAAAACTTCATGTACTGAAATTTGGTAAGCTAGAAAAAATATTGTACTAAAATTAAAGTGGTCTGGGTTTTTTTTTTCAGATCCTGTCACTAACTAGATTTATAACTTTCAATAAGTTATTTCCAGACATGAGTTTTCTCTTCTGTAGTGACACGTGTATTAGTCACTACTCCCAATTGTCAAGTAACAAAAATATGACTTGAACTAGTTTCAACATTAAAGAACTATTACTCAACAGAAAAGATCAAATTTAGTGCTAAGGTTAGGTATGGCTAGCATAAAAGACTCAAACAATGTAGTTGGGGTTCCATTTCTCTCAAGTACACTCTTTCCAAGTAACGAATGTGATGGAAATACATAATCAAAACTGATACACTGCCAGGGGAAATGTCTCTTCTTCCAAAGGTTTTGCAAAATACATATATATGTATATGTACGTCCCAGGGAGAATTCTGCCTTTTCTTCAAGCACGTGCCCATTGCTAGACCAATAGTTATGACTGGGACTTTGGGTGTTGTTCCATTCCTGAGTCATGTGTCCAGCTCTATGTGTGGTGAAGAGAAAGGAAGAAGGGCCCACAACCATCAGAACTATATGGAATTCATTTCTCAGCTAGGTTGGTAAGTCTGTTATCACCAAGAGGAATTGATGTTGTACTGGAAAAGAAGGTGGTAGCTTATATGATCTCAAGTTTCTTCACAGCTTATTTTTTCTATATTCTATTATTCTAGATCCCATTACAAACAAATACCCGAGAAGCTAATTAAAATCTGAAGCAATGAACATTTAACATAACAAAAGAGCAAAAATATGATGTTTTACAACAAATAGGAATTTTACATGAACATGTACCCTGTGGTGGACAAAGGATTAAGTAAGTGTGAGGCTTTGTGTCTAGTGCTTCACTAGACTTTGCTGGGAAGACATGAGGTGCTAAGGCTGGAGATGGGGAAGCCAAGGCAAGCACATAGAAACAATGCAGGACCATTGGGTAAGATCACTGGATAGGTTCAGAATCGTAACATTATGATACATAGCCTTATGTAAGTCCCCAAGGCTCTCTCTGCTTCTGATATTTAAAATGGTTACACCAATACCTAACTCTCCAAATAATTGCAAAAACCAAAGAAATTAAAAGTAAAAGCATTTCAAAAGTGTAATGCCATTCAGACATAATTATTTTTGCAGAAAGATTTTAAACAGGTACTAGATGTGTTATATCATTTGTAAATGCTGCAGAAATTCAGATAAAGAAGACGGCAGTCGGTAACAGTCTGATTACACAGGAAAGTGTGATTAGAGTGGGGCCTAAGAGGATGGACGTGATTTGGACAGCAAAGAGGAGGGAGAAATCTCCTGTAACAGATGAAGTCTTTTGACTTGACTGGAAAACAACTTTCAGAAACTCCCAGGTTCATAGTTTTCTAACTCGTGCTAGCTTTCAGTCAAGTCTAGTTTTCCTTTTTCTACTTACCCTGTTTGCTTTGAAAGCATGGACAAATTCCACAAGTCTTGCTTGGTGAAGAAAGCACTACGTTGTAAGTATGTGCCAGAGAGAAAACTTCTTTAATGCTTATAGGAAGGAATGGAGAGTTGGCAAATAGTTTGAAAACACTTTGGAGTCTGGTCTTAAGGAAATCATGAGAAAAGCCTTTATAGAACCAAGTATTTAACTTCATCCTTGGTATTTCAAGTAACAAGTGTTACATGAAGAAACAGAGCTATTGAGCAGTTGATCCTACATTATTTTTTTCAGAAATACAGTATTAGCAATTATAATTTTCTCTAGGCTCCGATAGCTTTCAAACTCTTCTAATCCTTCTAATTCAACAATGATTTATTATGCCAGGAACTTGTCAGGTTCAAGGAAGACAGACAAAAAGTTTTTAGACTTGACCTCAAGGATCCTGTGTCTTGTGACTTAAGCTGGAATGACAGTTCAAAGAAGATAACACAAGAGGTGGTGAATTTTTAGACAGCACATGAAGAGGTACCCATGCAGACATTGCACAATTCTGAGAGAATAGAGCCAGACTGGCCTGAGCCGAATCAAGTTTAACCCCAAAATCTGGATTAATGAAACCATTTTTAATTTTTCTTAAATGGAGTTCCCAAACTTATTGATATTTGTTATTTGAATCGTATCTATTTTACAGATGTGGATCAGAAAGCCACATGGACTTGTATAGAGCAACATAATTACACAGTGAATTTTCTGATTCTAAATGTTGTTCCTTTTCCACTGTACTTCCTTGCATTTTTCTGTGTTGTTTCTATATGTTTGTCTTGTCCTATCTTACCATTTTTAATTGGTGAAAAAAGTGAATTAATTGGTCAAGTAATTATTGAGCACACATTATTAACAAGGTACTATGCCAGACACTGGAGTTACCAAGAAGAACAAATTTGGAAGGCTGATAGGCTTAAGATGTACTTGGGAGATAGGGAACAATAAAACTTATTAATTGATTGGAGGTTTAATCAATTTTCTCTATTTTTCTGGTTTTTTAATTCATTGATTTATACCTTTATTTTGATTATTTATCTCCCTAAACTTATTTTGAGTATACTTTGCTTTTTTTCTAGCTCCTTAATGTCACCTAAAGGTACTAATTATAAACCTTTCTTTGTATCTAATCTAAGCATTAAAAAAACTTTAAATGGACAAAATACTTGAATAGATACTTCTCCAAAGAAGATATGCAAATGGCCAAGAAGCACATGAAAAGATGCTCAAGATCAATAACCATTAGAAAAATTAAAAACAAAACCACAAGGAGATATAACTTTATACCCATTAGAATGGCTATTATCAAAAGAACAGATAATAATATGTACTCACAAGACATAGAGAAATCAGAACACTTGTGCATTGCTGGTGGGAATGAAAACTGGTGCAACTGCTGTGTAAAAAAGTATGGCAGTTCCTAAAAAACTTAAGTATAGAATTACCCTACGATCCATCAATTTCACTTCTGAGTATATACCCCCAAAATTGAAATCAGGGTCTCAGACAGACATTTACACATTAGTGTTAATAGCAAGATTATTTGCAATAGCCAAAAAATAGACACGACCTAAATTTCCACCCATAGTTAAGTGGATAAACGAAATTTGGTATGTGAATACAATGGAATATTTTTAAGCCTTAAAAAGGAATGAAACTCTGATATAATACAGATGAACTTTGAAGACATTATGCTAAGTAAAATAAGCTAGAGGAAACAGGACAAATATTATATGACTCTACTTACATGAGGTTTCTAGAATACTCAAATTCTTAGAGACAGAAAGCAGAGCAGCATTTAGCAGGGTCTATGGAGAAAGGAAATGGGGAATTTTTATTTAGTGGGAACAGAGTTTTATTATGGGATGATGAAAAATTTCTCTGTAACTTTTTATTGAGAGGGGAGAACTAAGCAATGTTTTAGCTGCACGTTAAGAAATAACTGTGAATACCCAAAATTCATATATTCAAGTCTCAATTCACAACATGATAGTATTTGGAGAGGTGTTTTGAGAAATATTAGAGTTAGTTTAGGTCATGAAGGTACAGTCCTTATGATGGAATTAGTGGCCTTATAAGAAGAGGAAGAGAGATCGCCCTTCCTCTCTTGCTCCCTTACTTGCCTCCACAAACCAAGAAGAAATCCCTCAGTCAGATGCACATCAGCCCACACTTTGGTCTTAATCTGGGGCTTCCCAGCCTCTAGAACTGTGGGAAATTAACCTCTGTTGTTCAAGACACCCAGTCCATGGTATTTTGTCATGGCAGCCCAAGCACACTAAGATACTGCATCCCACAATTTAGTGTTCTTTATTTTATTTCCATTGAAATATGTTTTTATTTATCTTGTGATTTCTTCTTTGACTGATGGGTTATTTAGAAATATGTATTGTTTAAATTTCCAGCTATGTTGTGGGGGAGGACTTCCAGATATTTTTCTGTTGCTGATTTCTAAGTCTGTTCCCAGTGTGTCAGAGTACATAGTTGGTATGATTTCAATCTCTTCAAATGTAATGAGACTTGTTTTATGACACAAAATATGGTCTATCTTGGGAAATAAAATAATTTGTATTCTTCAGTTGATGGGTGGAGAGGTATAAAAATATCAGTTAGATCAAGTTGATTTATAATTTCTTCTATATTTCTATTGATTTTCTGACTATTGTTATATCAGTTAGTGAAAAAGGAGTGTTGAAATTTTTAACTATATTTCTCAATTTTTCTCCTTCCTTCCTTCCTTCCTTCCTTCCTTCCTTCCTCCTTCCTTCCTTCCTTCCTTCCTTCCTTCCTTCCTTCCTTCCTTCC